>NC_051086.1:34022263-34232630 GCF_004664715.2 Peromyscus leucopus | reverse complement strand
CCCAAGCCCAGGCTTACCACTGCCCTGATCTTCACACGAGGAGAACACTTACCTGCAAGTGTAGCTCCCTTCATGTGTAGAAAATACATTGCAGGGCTCTCAGGGGACAAGTGCTCCCTGGGGACATTGTTCCTACATAGACTCAAGCCACAGCTGTTTTTGATGCTATCTCACTGGAGACTGGTTGCTGTTCTTCAAAGTTCCAAGGTGTTCTGCTTCTCTCTGTTCAGAAGAGAATAAGGAAAGTATTAAAAACTGTTTTCAGTCATCAAGAATCCCTGCCTCTTGGCCAGGAATGGATTCAGAATCCAGCCTCTTGCAGCTTGAGAGAACCCTGGACACTTCCTTCCACATCTCTAGATGTTGATTCCGCTTACCTAAGGAGAAACCTAGGCTGTGAAGAGTAACCAGACAAAGCCTCTAATGAATATTGTAGACTCCCACTGCTGAAGGGATCATTCAAAGACAGAAGCACCTCTCCTTTGAGAGGACCTTGCCTATTGTGTCCAGCTCACTATCTTCCCAAACCCAAGGGATAGAAAACCCCTAATAGAATCTCCTTGTGAGTCCCAGCTCTGCTTCACACACATTAAGGTCTCAGAAGAACTCTGTGATCAAGTAACTGTTCTAGTATCACACAACAAGGGTGCTTGGCATGGGGCTACTATCCCAGCCTTTCCATGAGAGGTGAAGCCCAGTTCAGAAGTTCATGGTCAACTTGGCTGTACAGTGACCTGTGGAGTAGCTTTAAACCACTCGACGCTGCCTTAAAGGTAAAAACCTAGAGAGACCCCAAAGACAGGGAGGGTGCTGATTTCTGTACCTCTACAAATTGGGGCCTTGTGTTCAGGTTCAAGGTAGTTCACTGTGTATTGCCAAATTTCCTTGGCTGTACAATGGATACAGTGTCAATACCTTCCAGGAAACTTGCTGTGACTACCCAGTGAGTTCATATGCACACAGGAAGGAGACACATGCCAGAGGCAACCTTTAGGGCTATAAAATTTCTGAGGAATAGAAAGACAAATACACATGCCATCTCCTCACCTCCCAGATCACCTGCATTGTGCCTTCAGGGCTCTGTTCTTCATAGAGTCTTGGGACCCAGGTTCTCTGCATCCTGGAGGGTGCTACAAAGTCTGGAGTGTAGAGGTAGAGCTAGGTGGATGAATAAGGAAAATGTGATACATTTACACAATGGAGTATTACTCAGCTGTTAAAAAATAGCACCATGAAATTTGTGAGCAAATTTATAGGATAGACCTAGAAAAATCGTCCTGAGTGAGGTAACAGACCTAGAAAGACAAACATGTATGTATTAACTTAAAAGTGAATATTAGCTATTAAGTAAATGATAACCAATCAACAGTCCATAAACTCAGAGGTTAGGTAAAGAGGCAGGATCTAGAGGGGATGCTTAGATCTCCCAGGGAAGGAGAAATAGAATAGATCTTGTAGGTGGACAGTTGGAGTTGGAAGTGGGAGAGATGGGGATGAGTGGGTGGAGGAACAGAGTGGGAAAGACAAATAGTTTGTGGGTATTTGGTGGGTAGTGGGGAACCGAAGTCCAGTGGAAACTTCCTGGAATCTATGAGGGTGTTCCTAGTGAGGACTTCTATCAATGAGGGACACTGAGTCTGAACTGGCCATCTCTTGTAGCCAAGCAAGACTCCCACGGGTTTTTTCTTTCTCAGAGTTGCAACAAAAATATCCCTGATGACGATAAAGTGGAGCCCTGTCCTGTAGTCAGTTTATCCAGAAACCGTGAACTTGGGAATCACAAGTTCTCTGACCACAGGACCCAGAATGGAGATGGGATTAAGCAGCTACCATGGCAGTTAAAGGTACCATTCTAGAAAAGAAGCCTCCACACCACAAGACTGAGAGGGGGTAAAGTCAGGGCCCTAATAGCCTAGCTAGGTGACCCTTCAGTCTGACCCAGATAGCCAACCTCTCTACACTCAGAGTTCTCTGGAACTCTCCATACAGAGGGTGAAGTTCAAGCCGGGCATGGGTGTGCCCATCACAGAGAGGACCTGAGAAAACAGAACTTATAAGCATATCCTCCATACTCCTCTTACTTTTACGCCCATGAAATTGTCTGCTCATTTATATGCAGGTTGTTTTTTGTTTTGTTTTTTGGTTGATGGGTTGTTTTTGCAGGTTTTTGTTATGGTGTGTATGTGTGTGTTTATTATGATTGATTGATACATTTATTCATTTCAAAACTGAGTTTGTCTATGTAGCCATGGTTGTCCTAAAACTGGCTTTGTAGACCAGATTGGCCAAGAACTCGCAGATCTTTTTTCTGTGTTCCAGTGTGCTGGGATTTAGTTCATGGACCACAACTGCCCAGCTAATTTCTGTTGTGAACAAGTCCCAAACTAATCCCCCAGGTCTCACAGAGTTAGTCCAGCCAGCAGAATGGCAAGTGCTTCCTGCCCATGCAGGGGCAACTGGGGGCAGTGGGTCGTCTTTAGGCAAGCACTGTCAACCCTAGAGTACTTGCCAGGGGAGGAGGAGATGGGACAGAATATTTCCCCACTCAGAAATCAGCATTGGGAGTTGGTACCAGAGGGACTCCCTGCTTCTTGGTTTCCATTCTGTTGTCAGTGCCTGTGCAGCTGCTGAAATTCCAGTCTCTTCTGCAAACATACAGTATGGCAGCCTGTGTGAGGGAGGCTGAGAGAAATCAGCAGTTAGAACCAGCCTGAGTTAAACAAAAAGACAACACAAAAAGTTCATAAATAAAAAGGAAGAAAAAGGCCAAAACATAAATGGCTGAATATCTGGACTTGATTCTGTAAGCTTTAGCACTGAGAAAGGGTAAATTCGGAAGAGAACTCTTCGGGGCTTAGCCTCGGCTTGCTTCTGAATTATAGGCCAACCCTGGGCTATTTAATGTCACCATGTTGCACAAACTAAAAATCCAGTAGAAGACTGTATTCCCAGCCCTGGGGAGACATAGGGAGGTGGAGCAGCCGAACTTCAAGACTACCTTGAGATGGACAGTTGAGCTACAGGATAGTCTGGCTCAGAGCAACTGTGGGTCATTAAAAGTAAAAGCATGGTTGTGGGGGCCGAGACATAAGAGAATGAAGGAAGGGAAATCAACCAAGGTGTGGGCAGGATGATGGATGACCTGGATCCTAGCTCTTCTATACACGCTGGAGCATAGGATCTTCACCGTCATCTTTGGATTGATTGTAAGCCTGAGGCCAGCCTAGGCTGCATTACACTTTCTTCAAGTACAGGAATAAATAAAAGTAAGATATGTTCTCCAGGTCAAATGCCCATATAGTAGAGTGAGGAGGAGCACAGTCAAGGGTAGCCAGTGCTGCACACAGAATTTGTGTCCAAAGGAAGACAATTACAAAAGAAGAAACATTGGGATCTCCTCATACCTATACCCCATAATGCAGGGACAGTCAGGCAGAGTATGTTTGAGGCCATCTGGCCTACAATTGGAGTTCAAGGCCAACATTGCACCATACCTGAGACCCTCTTTTAAAAAGACAAAACTGCCTGTTGAGGCTGAGATCTGGACTTCCAGCTCTCAGATGTTAGAGTTGAGGGGATCATTGGGTGCTGGAGACCAGACAGGACTGCCCATCCAGCTCAAACATGGCCTGATATGAAGAGCAAACCCAGTCTTGCTGTGACCAATGAACAGAAGAAGCATCAAGGAAATCAACAGGAACAAAGATGGCTGCCCCGGCTGTCCTGCACTCAATGGTAGAGGGCTGGTTTCTATGAATGCTACAGCTACGGGGCCTGTAACCAGTCATCTAATTCATATCCTCCTTTCTTTCCTGTAAACTGAACACACAGAACCATCACCTCCAACCATGTTGCATGGAGGGGGAAGTGTGGCCACATCATTAGAGGTGGGAGAATTGCATGAAAGATGGACGTCACTGTCCATGAAAGTTCTTCAGAGCTAGGCAGAGTGTCTCAGCCTGTGACCTTTGTTATATAAACTTTGTTTGTGCGCTGACAAATAAAGCTTGCCTAGAGATCAGAGAGCAGAGCGAGCCACTACTTAACCACAGTCACAAACTACCAGTTTGTGTTCCTTCCTATTCTAAAACTATTTCCCGATATAAGAACGAGAATCTGAATATCTTTCTCCATTGCATGCATAAACCACTGTCTTTGTGTGTCTGATAACACCCAGTATCATCCTGGCTCCATCCAGTTTGCATTGCACTGTGGAGAGACTGAGGCTGTGAGACATTGAACAAGAATGACCAAGAATGAAAATGGCAGAGCACAGGTCTATGGAAGTCGAGGTTGCCCTGGTGAGAGAGGAGACCCCATGCCAGGAGTCAGATGGAGAGAGATGGGAGAGGCAACCCAGGGCACCATAGAATGAACCTCTGAAAATAATTTCAAAGCCCCTCTTTACCTAGGTACCCCACTCAAGAGACAAGGACAAGGCAGGACAGCATGACTTCAGGGACATTTATTGATTTTTTTTTTTTTAAACATCTCTTATGAGGTAGACAAAGAAGCCTAAACCCACAATGCTGCACGGTCCTGAGGTTTTCAGAGAACAAAACTCCACGAGTCTTTATTGAGACTTTGGGTGTTAATCAAAGGTTGACCATGGCTGCTTGTGCTGAGGCCCCAGAGTCCTGGATCACAGGCAGATAGTAGGTGTGGAGCTGAGGACGGACAGCAGTGCCTCTGGGTCTCCCATCTGAGAAAGGGGCAATCTCCTTGGACCCTGACAGGCAATGGGTTCCTTTGAAACTGTCTAGAAGGACCAGGGATGCCGTGATTTCCCAAGCCGGTCCCTGGAAGCTTGCGGGTTCTCGGGAGGCAGGTGGTTACCAAACCCTTCACAGTAGAGAGGACCTGAGAGGGAGAAGAAATGGAGAGAGCTCATAAGCATGGCACCCTCACTCTCCCAGAATCATGCTAAGCCATGGTCTGTCTGTCCTGAGTATCTTGGTCCACCCAGAACATGTCCAATTTCCACTCCCCTGGGGTGACAGAGGAAGGTACAGAGAAGACAGGTATTTTTTTTCACCATGTACAGTAGTGGCCCCTGGGAATGGGGGTTCCCTCCAGACTGTGCTCTGCTCTATGCTCATGAAGGGCAAGCAGCCCATGATACCCTGTAGAGGAATTGGTGTGGGAAATGCAGAAGAGTTAACATTGGAAGTGGCCCAGGATGCTGGACAGGTCTTCTGAGAAAGGAGAAAACAAGGGTATGGTGTCTCCTCTCCCATTGCACAGTCTCCTGTGCAGATTCTGCAGGGTCAGCAGCAGGTCCACACAGCTTTCCCAGCTCTTCTTCAGGTCCGGATGCTCATTGAGTCGCTGGTAAAAAGCCTAGCTCTTCTGGCAGATGTTCCTGCCTGGTTGCCCAGTGATCCTTGCCACTATTTTCCACTCCTGCATGAAGATCCTGATTTTATAGTCAGGCCATGGGTGTCTACAGGAAGGACAGGCAGGGAAGGAGGGAGATGAGTGTCATTGATGCCATACACAGTCTAAGGACTCTCTCTGCACACTGAGAGAAGCCAAGAGTGGACTCTTTCAGTTTCAAGAGATCAGGAGCCCTTGCTTCCAAGGCCAGGCTTACCTGTTCTTCACACCTGTTGCCCTGATCTCACACGAGGAGTACTTGCTTGCTAGTGTATCTGCTTCAGGTGTAGAAAATGCATTGCAGAACAGAAAGGGCACTCAGGGGACAAGTGCTGCCTGGGGACATTGGCCCTGCATAGACTCAACCCATCTGCCTCCTGGAGAGACTCTCACAGAACCTTGAGACTTTGGGTCTCTTGCAAGAATGGCAGGAAGCTGGGACCACTAAGGACAAGAACATCCTTGACACAGCTGTCCACGCCTGAGGTCCTGCCTGAGCTCTTGTGTCCAATAGTTAAGAAATGCTATGGTGGAATATTTTGATCTTAACTCAGGGTTGCTTTTGAATACCTGAGGGACTTTGTCCTCCCTGCTTCTGACACTGTCTCATAGAGGATGTTTTGGTGTTCCTCAAACCTTCAATGTGCTCTGCTTCTCTCTGTTCAGAAGTGAATAAGAAAAATGTTAAACTGTTTTCAGGCATCAAGAATCTCTGCCTCCTTGCCGGGAGTGGATTCAGGATTCAGCCTCTTGCAGCTTGAGAAGAGTAACCAGGGAAAGCCTCCAGTGAATATTGTAGCAGCCCACAGTTAAAGAGAACATTCAAAGACAGAAGCACCTCTCCTTCGAGAGGACCTCGTCCACTCTGTCCAGCTCACCCTTTCCCAAACTTCTTTCTGTGGTCCAAGGGATAGAAACCCCTATGAAACACTCCTCATGAGTCCCAGCTCTGCTTCACGTAGATTAAGGTCTCAGAAGAACTCTGTGATCAAGTAACTGTTGTTCTAGTATCACACAACAAGGGTGCTTGTCACAGGGCTACTATCCGAGCCCTTCCATGATAGATGAAGGCCAGTTCAGGAGTTCAGCTGCAATCTTGGCTGTAGAGTCCTGTGGGCAAGCATTGGACCACTCAGATCCTGCCTTAACAAAGGAAAACCTAGAGAGCCAACAAGGAGTTGGAAGGGGCTGGCCTCTGTACCTCTGCAAATTGGAGCATGGTTTCAAGTTCAAGGATGGTCACCATGTCTTCCCAAGTTCCTGAATCAGAGTCAGGAAGTAGGTGTGGAACTGAGTTCGGACAGCAGTGATTCTGGGTCTCCAATCTGAGAAACGGGGAATCTCCGCTGGGACATCATAGGCAATGGGTTTCATTTAAGCTGTGCAGAAGGACCAGGGATGCCATGATCCCCAGGTGGTCCCTGGAGGTTTGAGGGTTCACAGGAGGCAGGTGGCTACCTAACCCTTCACTGTAGGGAGAACCTGAGAGAAGAAATAGAGAGAGCTCATAAGCATGGCACCCTCACTCTCCCAGAATCGTGCTAAACCATGGTCTGTCTGTCCTGTGTATCTTGGTACACCCAGAATGTCCAATTTCCACTCCCCTGGGGTGACAGAGGAAGGTAGACAAACACCAGAGGACAGGTGTTTGTTTTCACCATGTGCAATACTGGCCCCTGGGAATAGGGTTCCCTCCAGACTGTGCTCTGTTCTGTGCTCATGAAGGGCAGTCCAGCCCATGCTGCCCTCTAGTGGAATTGGTGGGGCAATGCAGAGGATACTAACATGGTGAGCGACCCATGATGCTGTACAGGTCTTCTGAGAAAGGAGAAAACAAGGGTATGGTGTCTCTTCTCCCATTGCACAGTCTCCTGTGCAGATTCTGCAGGGTCAGCAGCAGGTCCACACAGCGTTCCCAGCTCTTCAGGTCCCCATACCCATTGAGTCGCTGGTTAAAAAAAACCCAGCACTTCTGGCAGATCTTCCTGCCTGGTTTCCCAGTAATCCTTTCCACTACTTTCCACTCCTGCATGAAGATCCTGATTTCATAGTCAGGCCATGGGTGTCTGCAGGAAGGACCTGCAAGGGAAGGAAGGATGTGATGAGTGCCATTGATGCCATGCACAGTCACATGGCAACATTTCTAGGGACCCTTCTTGCACACTGAGAGAAGTCAGGAGTGGCCTCATTCACTTCTCATTATGATTAGAAACCCTTGCTCCCAAGCCCAGGCTTACAATCTGCCCTGCTCTTCATACTGAGGAGTCCACTTGCCTGCAAATATAGCTCCTTTCATGTGTAGAAAATACATTGCAAAACAGAAAGGTCTGTCAGGGGACAAGTGTCTCCTGGGGACATTGTTCCATCATAGACTCAAGCCACAGCTGTCCACGACTGAGGTCCAGCCTGAGCTCGCGTGTCCCAGAGGTGTGGGAGCCCATTCTCGGGTTCCTCCTGGCTTTACCCAGCAGGTCCGAATAGAGGATGATGAGGACCACGGGCCTGAATGCAGGTGTCTGAGATGGTCTGCACTTGGCTGTGCTGGGGGAGGAAGTCTTTTGCTCCACCCCTTGGCGTCTCTATAAAAACCCTGGGCCAGAGATAGTCGGGGCCCACTGGAATAGGTTCTAGGCCCTCTCGAGGCTATCCTTTATTTTCTATCTGTTTATCTCAGCAAGATTCTCCACTATAAATCCTTCTATCTAATATATCCTGCTGCTCGCACTCAAGAAAACTCTGGTAAGCTGTGGGGGTGGTGGGTAAACGCCCCACAGAATGGCACCATGAACAGGGACTAAAGAAAAAAGGAAAAAAAGGGGAGACTGACGAAAAAAAGGGGAACAAAAAAGGGGGGACTAAAGATGAATGAACAGGGACTTAAGACAAATTAATAGGGACTAAAGATAAAGGAAAATAATAGTTTTATTACAGAGTTTTTGGTGAAAGTTCTGAGTCAGCCCTGCCAGTTGAAAGGCATGCCGGTGTTATGGAATATATATATATTTGGGAGGCAGGGGTTTTATCCTCGAGAGAAAAGGAAAGCGGACTGGAAGGATGTCCGATGCTGCAGCGAAATTCTCTTCTGTCAAAATTTTCTATCTTCTATCCCTTTCTCAATTTCTATCTGTGAAAAGTAAGGTATAGGGTAGTAATATAGTTTAGTTGCCTTACTTTTTCCTACACAATCTTACACTTCTAAGTTTTTCCTAGACAGAAAAACTCTTCAATTTTCTCACTTTGGGAGCTATAAACGCAAACTGGGGGAAAAAAATCTTTCTTTGGGCTTTTCGGGTAGTAAAAAAGCTCTTCTCTGAGCTTATGGGGAAGAAAAAGTTGCCTATGGAAGCTTTTGACCTGGGGACAGCTGAAATGCTAAGTCCAAGCGGCAGGAGAAGGTAATTTCTCCCTGAGGCAAAAATGGGGGTGTAAGAAGTCAAAGTTTAAAGTTGGGAAGTTTTGGGAAAAGTTGGTCTTTCTCCTGGGGGGGAAAAAATCTTTCTCTTAAACTAAAGCTTTTCTTGGAAAATTTGGGGGGAAAATTTTCTCTAAAAAGCCTTAATCTTTCTCAAAAGCTCTCTTAAACTTAAAAACTAAAGCCTTTCAGAACTCTCTCCGAAGGACAAAAATTAGAATCACCTGAAGATATTAGTATGGGGACCACCTGTGATTAGCTCTAAGGGAAAACAACAAACCTCTTAAGACAGCAAAACCTCGAAGTTCTCTTTCAAGCTTTAACAATCCTCCCTGCAATGCAGGAGGCAGGAACAAGTTTATAAAAACCTCTAATAAGCTCTCTTCAAGCTAGTAAAAGGCAGTGGGTCAGAGTATCCTGAGGGAAACACACATGAAATTGTCTGCTAATTTATGTGCAGGTTGTTTGGTTTTGTTTTGTTTTTTGGTTGATGGGGTGTTTTTGCAGGTTTTTGTTATGGTGTGTATGTGTGTTTATTATGATTGATTCATTTATTCATTTCAAAACTGAGTTTGTCTATGTAGCCATGGTTGTCCTAAAACTGGCTTTGTAGACCAGATTGGCCAAGAACTCGCAGATTTTTTCTGTTTTCCAGAGTTCTGGGAATTAGTGCATGGACCACAACTGCCCAGCTAATTTCTGTTGTGAACAAGTCCCAAACTAATCCCCCAGGTCTCAGAGTTAGTCCAGCCTGCAGAATGGCAAGTGCTTCCTGGCCATGCAGGGGCAACTGGGGGCAGTGGGTCGTCTTTAGGCAAGCACTGTCAACCCTAGAGTATCTGCCAGGGGAGGAGGAGACGGGACAAAATATTTCCCCACTCAGAAATAAGCATTGGGAGTTGGTACCTGAGGGACTCCCTGCTTCTTGGTTTCCATTCTGTTCTGTCAGTGCCTGTGCAGCTGCTGAAATTCCAGTCTCTTCTGCAAACATACAGTATGGCAGCCTGTGTGAGAGGCTGAGAGAAATCAGCCTGAGTTAAACAAAGACCACACAAAAAGTTCCTAAATAAAAATGAAGAAAAAGGCCAAAACATAAATGGCTGAATATCTGGACTTGCTTCTGTAAGCTTTAGCACTGAGAAAGGGTAAATTCGGAAGAGAACTCTTTGGGGCTTAGCCTCGGCTTGCTTCTGAATTATAGGCCAACCCTGGGCTATCTAATGTCACCATGTTGCACAAACTAAAAATCCAGTAGAAGACTGTGTTCCCAGCCCTGGGGAGACATAGGGAGGTGGAGCAGCCGAAGTTCAAGACTACCTTGAGATGGACAGTTGAGCTACAGGATAGTCTGGCTCAGAGCGACTGTGGGTCATTAAAAGTAAAAGCATGGTTGTGGGGGGCCAAGACATAAGAGAATGAAGGAAAGGAAATCAACCAAGGTGTGGGCAGGATGATGGATGACCTGGATCCCAGCTCTCCTTCTATACACGCTGGAGCATAGGATCTTCACCGTCATCTTTGGATTGATTGTAAGCCTGAGGCCAGCCTAGGCTGCATTACACTTTCTTCAAGTACAGGAATAAATAAAAGTAAGATATGTTCTCCAGGTCAAATGCCCATATAGTAGAGTGAGGAGGAGCACAGTCAAGGGTAGCCAGTGCTGCACACAGAATTTGTATCCAAAGAAAGACAATTACAAAAGAAGAAACATTGGAATCTCCTAATACCTATACCCCATAATGCAGGGACAGTCAGGCAGAGTATGTTTGAGGCCATCTGGCCTACAATTGGAGTTCAAGGTCAACACTGCACCATACCTGACACCCTCTTTTAAAAAGACAAAACTGCCTGTTGAGGCTGAGATCTGGACTTCCAGCTCTCAGATGTTAGAGTTGAGGGGATCAGTGGGTGCTGGAGACCAGACAGGACTGCCCATCCAGCTCAAGCCTGGCCTGATATGAACAGCAAAGCCTGGTCTTGCTGTGACCAATGAACAGAAGCAGCAGCAAGGAAATCAACAGGAACAGTGATGGCTGCCCCGGCTGTCCTGCACTCAGTGGTGGAGGGCTGGTTTCTATGTTACAGCTACGGGGCCTGTAACCAGTCATCTAATTCATATCCTACTTTCTTTCCTGTAAACTGAACACACAGAACCATCACCTCCAACCATGTTGCATGGAGGGGGAAGTGTGGCCACATCATTAGAGGTGGGAGAATTGCCTGAAAGATGGACGTCACTGTCCATGAAAGTTCTTCAGAGCTAGGCAGTGTCTCAGCCTGTGACCTTTGTTATATAAACTTTGTTTGTGCGCTGACAAATAAAGCTTGCCCAGAGATCAGAGAGCAGAGCGAGCCACTACTTAACCACAGTCACAAACTACCAGTTTGTGTTCCTTCCTATTCTAAAACTATTTCCCGATATAAGAACGAGTATCTGAATATCTTTCTCCATTGCATGCATAAACCACTGTCTTTGTGTGTCTGATAACACCCAGTATCATCCTGGCTCCATCCAGTTTGCATTGCACTGTGGAGAGACTGAGGCTGTGAGACATTGAACAAGAATGACCAAGAACGAAAATGGCAGAGCACAGGTCTATGGAAGTCGAGGTTGCCCTGGTGAGAGAGGTGACCCCATGCCAGGAGTCAGATGGAGCGAGATGGGAGAGGGCAACCCAGGGCACCATAGAATGAACCTCTGAAAATAATTTCAAAGCCCCTCTTTACCTAGGTACCCCACTCAAGAGACAAGGACAAGGCAGGAGAGCATGACTTCAGGGACATTTATTGATTTTTTTTTTTTAAACATCTCTTATGAGGTAGACAAAGAAGCCTAAACCCACAATGCTGCACGGTCCTGAGGTTTTCAGAGAACAAAACTCCACGAGTCTTTATTGAGACTTTGGGTGTTAATCAAAGGTTGACCATGGCTGCTTGTGCTGAGCCCCAGAGTCCTGGATCACATGCAGATAGTAGGTGTGGAGCTGAGGACGGACAGCAGTGCTTCTGGGTCTCCCATCTGAGAAAGGGACAATCTCCCTGGACCCTGACAGGCAATGGGTTCCTTTGAAACTGTCTAGAAGGACCAGGGATGCCGTGATTTCCCAAGCAGGTCCCTGGAAGCTTGCGGGTTCTCGGGAGGCAGGTGGTTACCAAACCCTTCACAGTAGAGAGGACCTGAGAGGGAGAAGAAATGGAGAGAGTTCATAAGCATGGCACCCTCACTCTCCCAGAATCATGCTAAGCCATGGTCTGTCTGTCCTGAGTATCTTGGTCCACCCAGAACATGTCCAATTTCCACTCCCCTGGGGTGACAGAGGAAGGTACAGAGAAGACAGGTATTTTTTTCACCATGTACAGTAGTGGCCCCTGGGAATGGGGGTTCCCTCCAGACTGTGCTCTGCTCTATGCTCATGAAGGGCAAGCAGCCCATGATACCCTGTAGAGGAATTGTTGTGGGAAATGCAGAAGAGTTAACATGGGAAGTGCCCCAGGATGCTGGACAGGTCTTCTGAGAAAGGAGAAAACACGGATATGGTGTCTCTTCTCCCATTGCACAGTCTCCTGTGCAGATTCTGCAGGGTCAGCAGCAGGTCCACACAGCTTTCCCAGCTCTTCTTCAGGTCCGGATGCTCATTGAGTCGCTGGTAAAAAGCCTAGCTCTTCTGGCACATGTTCCTGCCTGGTTGCCCAGTGATCCTTGCCACTATTTTCCACTCCTGCATGAAGATCCTGATTTTATAGTCAGGCCATGGGTGTCTACAGGAAGGACAGGCAGGGAAGGAGGGAGATGAGTGTCATTGATGCCATACACAGTCTAGGGACTCTCTCTGCACACTGAGAGAAGCCAAGAGTGGACTCTTTCAGTTTCAAGAGATCAGGAGCCCTTGCTTCCAAGGCCAGGCTTACCTGTTCTTCACACCTGTTGCCCTGATCTCACACCGAGGAGTACTTGCTTGCTAGTGTAGCTGCCTTCAGGTGTAGAAAATGCATTGCAGAACAGAAAGGGCTCTCAGGGGACAAGTGCTGCCTGGGGACATTGGCCCTGCATAGACTCAACCCATCTGCCTCCTGGAGAGACTCTCACAGAACCTTGAGACTTTGGGTCTCTTGCAAGAATGGCAGGAAGCTGGGACCACTAAGGACAAGAACATCCTTGACACAGCTGTCCACGCCTGAGGTCCTGCCTGAGCTCTTGTGTCCAATAGTTAAGAAATGCTATGGTGGAATATTTTGATCTTAACTCAGGGTTGCTTTTGAATACCTGAGGGCCTTTGTCCTCCCTGCTTCTGACACCGTCTCATAGAGGATGTTTTGGTGTTCCTCAAACCTTCAATGTGCTCTGCTTCTCTCTGTTCAGAAGTGAATAAGAAAAATGTTAAACTGTTTTCAGGCATCAAGAATCTCTGCCTCCTTGCCGGGAGTGGATTCAGGATTCAGCCTCTTGCAGCTTGAGAAGAGTAACCAGGGAAAGCCTCCAGTGAATATTGTAGCAGCCCACAGTTAAAGGGAACATTCAAAGACAGAAGCACCTCTCCTTCGAGAGGACCTCGTCCACTCTGTCCAGCTCACCCTTTCCCAAACTTCTTTCTGTTGTCCAAGGATAGAAACCCCTATGAAACACTCCTCATGAGTCCCAGCTCTGCTTCACGTACATTAAGGTCTCAGAAGAACTCTGTGATCAAGTAACTGTTGTTCTAGTATCACACAACAAGGGTGCTTGTCACAGGGCTACTATCCGAGCCCTTCCATGATAGATGAAGGCCAGTTCAGGAGTTCAGCCGCAATCTTGGCTGTAGAGTATCCTGTGGGCAAGCATTGGACCACTCAGATCCTGCCTTAACAAAGGAAAACCTAGAGAGCCAACAAGGAGTTGGAAGGGGCTGGCCTCTGTACCTCTGCAAATTGGAGCATGGTTTCAAGTTCAAGGATGGTCACCATGTCTTCCAAGTTCCTGAATCAGAGTCAGGAAGTAGGTGTGGAACTGAGTTCGGACAGCAGTGATTCTGGGTCTCCAATCTGAGAAACGGGGAATCTCCCTGGGACATCATAGGCAATGGGTTTCCTTGAAGCTGTGCAGAAGGACCAGGGATGCCATGATCCCCAGGTGGTCCCTGGAGGTTTGAGGGTTCACAGGAGGCAGGTAGCTACCTAACCCTTCACTGTAGGGAGAACCTGAGAGAAGAAATAGAGAGAGCTCATAAGCATGGCACCCTCACTCTCCCAGAATCGTGCTAAACCATGGTCTGTCTGTCCTGTGTATCTTGGTCCACCCAGAACATGTCCAATTTCCACTCCCCTGGGGTGACAGAGGAAGGTAGACAAACACCAGAGGACAGGTGTTTGTTTTCACCATGTGCAATACTGGCCCCTGGGAATAGGGTTCCCTCCAGACTGTGCTCTGTTCTGTGCTCATGAAGGGCAGCCCAGCCCATGCTGCCCTCTAGTGGAATTGGCAGAGGAATGCAGAAGAGCCTAACATGGGAAGTGACCCATGATGCTGTACAGGTCTTCTGAGAAAGGAGAAAACAAGGATATGGTGTCTCCTCCTCCATTGCACAGTCTGCTGTGCAGATTCTGCAGGGTCAGCAGCAGGTCCACACAGCGTTCCCAGCTCTTCTTCAGGTCCCAATACCCATTGAGTCGCTGGTAAAGAGCCCAGCTCTTCTGGCAGATCTTCCTGCCTGGTTGCCAGTAATCCTTTCCACTACTTTCCACTCCTGCATGAAGATCCTGATTTCATAGTCAGGCCATGGGTGTCTGCAGGAAGGACCTGCAAGGGAAGGAAGGATGTGATGAGTGCCATTGATGCCATGCACAGTCACATGGCAACATTTCTAGGGACCCTTCTTGCACACTGAGAGAAGCCAGGAGTGGCCTCATTCACTTCTCATTATGATTCGAAACCCTTGCTCCCAAGCCCAGGCTTACAATCTGCCCTGCTCTTCATACTGAGGAGTCCACTTGCCTGCAAATATAGCTCCTTTCATGTGTAGAAAATACATTGCAAAACAGAAAGGTCTGTCAGGGGACAAGTGTCTCCTGGGGACATTGTTCCATCATAGACTCAAGCCACAGCTGTCCACGACTGAGGTCCTGCCTGAGCTCGCGTGTCCCAGAGGTGTGGGAGCCTGTTCTCGGGTTCCTCGTGGCTTTACCCAGCAGGTCCGAATAGACGATCAGGCCCACGGGTCTGAGTGCAGGTGTCTGAGATGCTCTGCACTTGGCTGTGCTGGGGGAGGAGGTCTTTTGCTCCACCCCTTGGCGTCTCTATAAAAACTCTGGGCCAGAGATAGTCGGGGCCCACTGGAATAGGTTCTAGGCCCTCTCGAGGCTATCCTTTATTTTCTGTTTATCTCAGCAAGATTCTCCACTATAAATCCTTCTATCTAATATTTCCTGCTGCTCGCACTCAAGAAAACTCTGGTAAGCTGTGGGGGTGGTGGGTAAACGCCCCACAGAATGGCACCATGAACAGGGACTAAAGAAAAAAGAAAAAAAAGGGGAGACTGACGAAAAAAAGGGGAACAAAAAAGGGGGGACTAAAGATGAATGAACAGGGACTTAAGACAAATTAATAGGGACTAAAGATAAAGGAAAATAATAGTTTTATTACAGAGTTTTTGGTGAAAGTTCTGAGTCAGCCCTGCCAGTTGAAAGGCATGCCGGTGTTATGGAATATATATATATATATATATATATATATATATATATATATATATATATTTTTGGGAGGCAGGGGTTTTATCCTCGAGAGAAAAGGAAAGCGGACTGGAAGGATGTCCGATGCTGCAGCAAAATTCTCTTCTGTCAAAATTTTCTATCTTCTATCCCTTTCTCAATTTCTATCTGTGAAAAATAAGTAAGGTATAGGGTAGTAATATAGTTTAGTTGCCTTACTTTTTCCTACACAATCTTACACTTCTAAGTTTTTCCTAGACAGAGAAACTCTTCAATTTTCTCACTTTGGGAGCTATAAACGCAAACTGGGGGAAAAAATCTTTCTTTGGGCTTTTCGGGTAGTAAAAAAGCTCTTCTCTGAGCTTATGGGGAAGAAAAAGTTGCCTATGGAAGCTTTTGACCTGGGGACAGCTGAAATGCTAAGTCCAAGCGGCAGGAGAAGGTAATTTCTCCCTGAGGCAAAAATGGGGGTGTAAGAAGTCAAAGTTTAAAGTTGGGAAGTTTTGGGAAAAGTTGGTCTTTCTCCTGGGGGGGAAAAATCTTTCTCTTAAACTAAAGCTTTTCTTGGAAAATTTGGGGGGAAAATTTTCTCTAAAAAGCCTTAATCTTTCTCAAAAGCTCTCTTAAACTTAAAAACTAAAGCCTTTCAGAACTCTCTCCGAAGGACAAAAATTAGAATCACCTGAAGATATTAGTATGGGGACCACCTGTGATTAGCTCTAAGGGAAAACAACAAACCTCTTAAGACAGCAAAACCTCGAAGTTCTTTCAAGCTTTAACAATCCTCCCTGCAATGCAAGAGGCAGGAACAAGTTTCTAAAAACCTCTAATAAGCTCTCTTCAAGCTAGTAAAAGGCAGTGAGTCAGAGTATCCTGAGGGAAACACACATGAAATTGTCTGCTAATTTATGTGCAGGTTGTTTGGTTTTGTTTTGTTTTTTTAGTTGATGGGGTGTTTTTGCAGGTTTTTGTTATGGTGTGTATGTGTGTTTATTATGATTGATTCATTTATTCATTTCAAAACTGAGTTTGTCTATGTAGCCATGGTTGTCCTAAAACTGGATTTGTAGACCAGATTGGCCAAGAACTAGCAGATTTTTTCTGTCTTCCAGAGTTCTGGGAATTAGTGCATGGACCACAACTGCCCAGCTAATTTCTGTTGTGAACAAGTCCCAAACCAAGCGCGCAGGTCTCAGACTTAGTCCAGCCTGCAGAATGGCAAGTGCTTCCTGCCCATGCAGGGGCAACTGGGGGCAGTGGGTCGTCTTTAGGCAAGCACTGTCAACCCTAGAGTATCTGCCAGGGGAGGAGGAGATGGGACAGAATATTTCCCCACTCAGAAATCAGCATTGGGAGTTGGTACCTGAGCGACTCCCTGCTTCTTGGTTTCCATTCTGTTGTCAGTGCCTGTGCAGCTGCTGAAATTCCAGTCTCTTCTGCAAACATACAGTATGGCAGCCTGTGTGAGAGAGGCTGAGAGAAATCAGCAGTTAGAACCAGCCTGAGTTAAACAAAGACCACACAAAAAGTTCATAAATAAAAAGGAAGAAAAAGGCCAAAACATAAACGGCTGAATATCTGGACTTGCTTCTGTAAGCTTTAGCACTGAGAAAGGGTAAACTCGGAAGAGAACTCTTCGGGGCTTAGCCTCGGCTTGCTTCTGAATTATAGGCCAACCGTGGGCTATCTAATGTCACCATGTTTCAAAAACTGAAAATCCAGTAGAAGACTGTGTTTCCAGCCCTGGAAAGACACAGGAAGGTGGAGCAGCCGAACTTCAAGACTACCTTGAGATGGACAGTTGAGCTCCAGGATAGTCTGGCTCAGAGTGACTGTGGGTCATTAAAAGTAAAAGCATGGTTGTGGGGGGCCAAGACATAAGAGAACGAAGGAAAGGAAATCAACCAAGGTGTGGGCAGGATGATGGATGACCTGGATCCCAGCTCTTCTATACACGCTGGAGCATAGGGTCTTCACCGTCATCTTTGCATTGATTGTAAGTCTGAGGCCAGCCTAGGCTGCATTACACTTTCTTCAAGTACAGGAATAAATAAAAGTAAGATATGTTCTCCAGGTCAAATGCCCATATAGTAGAGTGAGGAGGAGCACAGTCAAGGGTAGCCAGTGCTGCACACAGAATTTGTGTCCAAAGGAAGACAATTACAAAAGAAGAAACATTGGGATCTCCTCATACCTATACCCCCATAATGCAGGGACAGTCAGGCAGAGTATGTTTGAGGCCATCTGGCCTACAATTGGAGTTCAAGGCCAACATTGCACCATACCTGAGACCCTCTTTTAAAAAGACAAAACTGCCTGTTGAGGCTGAGATCTGGAGTTCCAGCTCTCAGATGTTAGAGTTGAGGGGATCAGTGGGTGCTGGAGACCAGACAGGACTGCCCATCCAGCTCAAGCCTGGCCTGATATGAACAGCAAAGCCCAGTCTTGCTGTGACCAATGAACAGAAGCAGCAGCAAGGAAATCAACAGGAACAGTGATGGCAGCCCCGGCTGTCCTGCACTCAGTGGTGGAAGGCTGGTTTCTATGTTACAGCTACGGGGCCTGTAACCAGTCATCTAATTCCTATCCTACTTTCTTTCCTGTAAACTGAACACCCAGACCCATCACTTCCAACCATGTTGCATGGAGGGGTCAGTGTGGCCACATCATTAGAGGCGGGAGAATTGCATGAAAGATGGACGTCACTGTCCATGAAAGTTCTTCAGAGCTAGGCAAGTGTCTCAGCCTGTGACCTTTGTTATATAAACTTTGTTTGTGCGCTGACAAATAAAGCTTGCCCAGAGATCAGAGAGCAGAGCGAGCCACTATTTAACCACAGTCACAAACTACCAGTTTGTGTTCCTTCCTATTCTAAAACTATTTCCCGATATAAGAACGAGTATCTGAATATTTTTCTCCATTGCATGCATAAACCACGGTCTGTGTGTGTCTGATAACACCCAGTATCATCCTGTCTCCATCCAGTTTGCATTGCACTGTGGAGAGACTGAGGCTGTGAGACATTGAACAAGAATGACCAAGAATGAAAATGGCAGAGCACAGGTCTATGGAAGTCGAGGTTGCCCTGGTGAGAGAGGAGACCCCATGCCAGGAGTCAGATGGAGAGAGATGGGAGAGGGCAACCCCAGGGCACCATAGAATGAACCTCTGAAAATAATTTCAAAGCCCCTCTTTACCTAGGTACCCCACTCAAGAGACAAGGACAAGGCAGGAGAGCATGACTTCAGGGACATTTATTGATTTTTTTTTTTTAAACATCTCTTATGAGGTAGACAAAGAAGCCTAAACCCACAATGCTGCACGGTCCTGAGGTTTTCAGAGAACAAAACTCCAGTAGTCTTTATTGAGAATCTGGGTGTTAATCAAAGGTTGACCATGGCTGCTTGTGCTGAGGCCCCAGAGTCCTGGATCACATGCAGATAGTAGGTGTGGAGCTGAGGACGGACAGCAGTGCTTCTGGGTCTCCCATCTGAGAAAGGGGCAATCTCCCTGGGCCCTGACAGACAATGGGTTCCTTTGAAACTGTCTAGAAGAACCAGGGATGCTGTGATTCCCCAGGCCGGTCCCTGGAAGCTTGCGGGTTCTCGGGAGGCAGGTGGTTACCAAACCCTTCACAGTAGAGAGGACCTGAGAGGGAGAAGAAATGGAGAGAGTTCATAAGCATGGCACCCTCACTCTCCCAGAATCATGCTAAGCCATGGTCTGTCTGTCCTGAGTATCTTGGTCCACCCAGAACATGTCCAATTTCCACTCCCCTGGGGTGACAGAGGAAGGTACAGAGAAGACAGGTATTTTTTTTCACCATGTACAGTAGTGGCCCCTGGGGAATGGGGGTTCCCTCCAGACTGTGCTCTGCTCTATGCTCATGAAGGGCAGGGCAGCCCAATTTACCCTGTAGAGGAATTGTTGTGGGAAATGCAGAAGAGTTAACATGGGAAGTGCCCCAGGATGCTGGACAGGTCTTCTGAGAAAGGAGAAAACACGGATATGGTGTCTCTTCTCCCATTGCACAGTCTCCTGTGCAGATTCTGCAGGGTCAGCAGCAGGTCCACACAGCTTTCCCAGCTCTTCAGGTCCCAATACCCATTGAGTCGCTGGTAAAAAGCCCAGCTCTTCTGGTAGATCTTCCTGCCTGGGTGCCCAGTGATCCTTTCCACTACTTTCCACTCCTGCATGAAGATCCTGATTTCATAGTCAGGCCATGGGTGTCTACAGGAAGGACCAGCAAGGGAAGAAATGAGGTAATGAGTGCCATTGATGCCATGCACAGTCACATGGCAACATTTCTAGGGACTCTCTCTGCACACTAAGAGAAGCCAAGAGTGGACTCTTTCAGTTTCAAGAGATCAGGAGCCCTTGCTTCCAAGGCCAGGCTTACCTGTTCTTCACACCTGTTGCCCTGATCTCACACCGAGGAGTACCTGCTTGCTAGTGTAGCTGCCTTCAGGTGTAAAAAATGCATTGCAGAACAGAAAGGGCTCTCAGGGGACAAGTGCTGCCTGGGGACATTGTCCCTGCATAGACTCAACCCACCTCCCTCCCCGAGAGACTCTCACAGAACCCTGAGACTTTGGGTCTCTTGCAAGAATGGCAGGAAGCTGGGACCACTAAGGACAAAAACATCCTTGACACAGCTGTCCACGCCTGAGGTCCTGCCTGAGCTCTTGTGTCCAATAGTTAAGAAATGCTATGGTGGAATATTTTGATCTTAACTCAGGATTGCCTCTGAATACCTGAGGGCCTTTGTCCTCCCTGCTTCTGACACTGTCTCATACAGGATGTCTTGGTGTTCCTCAAATGTTCAATGTGCTCTGCGTCTCTCTGTTCAGAAGTGAATAAGAAAAATGTTAAACTGTTTTCGGGCATCAAGAATCTCTGCCTCCTGGCCAGGAGTGGATTCAGGATTCAGCCTCTTGCAGCTTGAGCAAACACTGGACTGTATCTTCCACATCTCCAGATGCTGGATCCTTGTCACCTAAAGGGGAAACCATGCCCGTGAAGAGTAACCAGGCAAAGCCTCCAGTGAATATTGTAGCAGCCCACAGTTAAAGGGAACATTCAAGGACAGAAGCACCTCTCCTTTGAGAGGCCCTCACCCACTCTGTCCAGCTCACTCTCTTTCCCAAACTCCTTTCTCTTATCCAAGTGATACAAAACCCCTATCAAACTCTCTGAGTCCCAGCTCTGCTTCAGACACATTAAGGTCTCAGAAGAACTCTGTGATCAAGTAACTGTTGTTCTAGTATCGCACAACAAGGGTGCTTGGCTTGGGGCTGCTATCCGAGCCCTTCCATGAGAGATGAAGGCCAGTTCAGGAGTTCAGCCGCAATCTTGGCTGTAGAGTGTCCTGTGGGCAAGCAATGGACCACTCAGAGGCTGCCTTAACAAAGGAAAACCTAGAGAGATCCCAAGGACAGGGAAGGGGCTGAACTCTGTACCTCTGCAAATTGGAGCATGGTTTCAAGTTCAAGGAAGTTCATGTCTTCCCAAGTTCCTGAATCAGAGTCAGGAAGTAGGTGTGGAACTGAGGACGGACAGCAGTGATTCTGGGTCTCCCATCTGAGAAACGGGGAATCTTCCTGGGACATCATAGGCAATGGGTTTCCTTGAAGTTGTGCAGAAGGACCAGGGATGCCATGATCCCCAGGCTGGTTCCTGGAAGGTTGAGGGTTCACAGGAGGCAGGTGGTTACCAAACGCTTCATGGTAGCAAGAACCTGAGAGAGAAGAAATGGAGAGAGTTCGTTAACATTGCACCCTATCTTTGCGAAAATCGTGCTAATCCATGGTCGGTCTGTCCTGAGTATCTTGTTCCACCCAGAACATGTCCAATTTCCACACCCCTGGGGTGACAGAGGAAGGTAGACAAACAACAGAGGACAGGTGTTTGTTTTCACCATGTGCAATACTGGCCCCCGGGAATGGGGTTCCCTCCAGACTGTGTGCTCTGTTGTGTGTTCAAGAAGTGCACCCCAGCCAATGCTGCCCTCTAGTGGAATTGGCGGGGCAATGCAGAGGATATTAACATGGGAAGTGACCCATGATGCTGAACAGGTCTTCTGAGAAAGGAGAAAACAAGGGTATGGTGTCTCCTCCTCCATTGCACAGTCTCCTATGCCAATTCTGCAGGGTCAGCAGCAGGTCCACACAGCTTTCCCAGCTCTTCTTCAGGTCCCCTACCCATTGAGTCACTGGTAAAGAGCCCAGCTCTTCTGGTAGATCTCCCTGCCTGGGTGCCCAGTGATCCTTTCCACTACTTTCCACTCCTGCATGAAGATCCTGACTTCATCGTCAGGCCATGGTTGTCTGCAGAACGGACCAGCAAGAGAAGGAAGGAGGTGATGAGTGCCATTGATGCTATGCACAGCACATCTCATCACTTCTAGGGACCCTTCCTGCACACTGAGAGAAGCCAAGAGTGGCCTCATTCACTTCTCAAGAGATCAGGAGCCCTTCCTTCCAAGCTCAGGCTTACCACCTGCCCTGATCTTCACACAGGAGTACACCTGCTTGCAATTACAGCTGCCTTCAGTTGTAGAAAATGCATTGTAGAACAGAAAGGGCTCTCAGGGGACAAGTGCTACCTGGGGACATTGTCCCTACATAGACTCAACCCATCTGCCTCCTGGAGAGACTCTAACAGAACTCTGAGACTTTGGGTCTCTTGCAAGGACAGGAAGGTGGGACCACTGGGAACAAAAACATCCTTGACACAGGTGTCCACGCTGAAGGTCCTGCCTGAGCTCCCCTGTCCCAGAGGAAAGAAATAGTATGGTGGAAGATTTTGGTCTTAACTCAGGATGCCTCTGAATACCTGAGGGCCTTTGTCCTCCCTGCTTCTGACACTGTCTCATACAGGATGTTTTGGTGTTC
This sequence comes from Peromyscus leucopus, assembly GCF_004664715.2. Taxonomy (NCBI): domain Eukaryota; kingdom Metazoa; phylum Chordata; class Mammalia; order Rodentia; family Cricetidae; genus Peromyscus; species Peromyscus leucopus. The sequence goes on along the minus strand of NC_051086.1, from coordinate 34,210,268 downwards.
CTCAAACTTTCAAGGTGCTCTGCTTCTCTCTGTTCAGAAGTGAATAAGGAGAGTGTTAACCACTTTTTCAGGCATCAAGAACCTCTGCCTCTTGGCTGGGAATGGATTCAGGATTCAGCCTCTTGAAGCTTGAGCAAACAATGGACCCTTCCTTCCCCATCTCCAGATGCTGGATCCTCATCACCTAAGGGGAAACCATGCCTGTGAAGAGTAACCAGGCAAAGCCTCCAGTGAATATTGTAGCGGCCCACTGCTGAAGGGAACATTCAAAGACAGAAGCAGCTCTCCTTTGAGAGGACCTTGCCCACTCTGTCCAGCTCACTCTTTCCCAAACTCCTTTCTCTTATCCAAGAGATAGAAAACCCCTATGAAACTCTCATCGTGAGTCCCAGTTCTGCTTCACACACATTAAGGTCTCAGAAGAACTCTGTGATCAACTGTTGTTCTAGTATCACACAAGAGTGCTTGGCAAGGGGCTACTATCCGAGCCCTTCCATGAGAGGTGAAGGCCAGTTCAGGAGTTCAGCCGCAATCTTGGCTGTAGAGTCCTTTGGGCAAGCATTGGACCACTCAGATGTTGCCTTAACAAAGGAAAACCTAGAGAGCCACCAAGGAGATGGAAGCGGCTGACTTCTGTACCTCTGCAAATTGGAGCATGGTTTCAAGTTCAAGGACGTTCACCATGTCTTCCCAAGTTCCTGAATCCGAGTCAGGAAGTAGGTGTGGAACTGAGGATGGACAGCAGTGATTCTGGGTTTCTAATCTGAGAAACAGAGAATCTTCCTGTGAAATCATAGGCAATGGGTTCCCTTGATGCTGTGCAGATGAAACAGGCATGCCATGATCCCCAGGCCAGTCCATGGAAGGTTGAGGGTTCTCGGGAGGCAGGTGGTTATCTAACTCTTCACGGTAGAGAGAACCTGAGAGAAGAAATGGAGAGAGTTCGTTAACATGGTACCCTCACTCTCCCAGAATCGTGCTAAGCCATGGTCAGTCTGTCCTGAGTATCTTGTTCCACCGAGAACATGTCCAATATCCACTCCCCTAAGGTGACAGAGGAGGGTAGACGAGCACAGAGGACAGGGGTTTGTTTTCACCATGTGCATTCGTGATCCCTGGGAATGAGGGGGTTCCCTGCAGACTGTGCTCTGCTCTATGCTCATGAAGGGCAGATTAGTTCATGATACCCTCTAGAGGAATTGGTGTGGGAAATGCAGAAGAGACTAAGATGGGAAGTGGTCAAGGATGCTGGACAGGTCTTCTGAGAAAGGAGAAAACAAGGGTATGGTGTCTCCTCCTCCATTGCACAGTCTCCTGTGCAGATTCTGCAGGGTCAGCAGCAGGTCCACACAGCTTTCCCAGCTCTTCTTCAGGCCCTGATGCCCATTGAGTCGCTGGTAAAGAGCCCAGCTCTTCTGGCAGATCTTGCTGCCTGTTTGCCCAATGATCCCTTCAACTACTCTCCACTCCTGCAGGAAGATCCTGATTTCAGAGTCAGGTCATGGCTGTCTACAGGAAGGACCTGCAAGGGAAGGAGGAGGTGATGAGTGCCATTGATGCCATGCACACCCACATCTCAACTGTTCTAAGTACCCTTCCCACACAATGATGGAAGCCAGAATTGGTCTCATTCAGTTCTCAAGAGATCAGGAACACTTGTTCATTTTATTATGTTACCTAGAGATCAATCATTCTTGTGATATTTGGTGAAGAATGAGACTGCTTTTTTCCCTTGTCCAAAGAGTCTGCCTGAGGCTAAAGTGAAGAGTTGGGTTAATTCTCTCAGCAGAGGAAATCTCAGAACAGCCTAGTATTTACTTGTATGGTTGTTAGTGTTCACTCTTGGGAAGATTTAAAATGAAATGGAAAAATAGCAAGTAAAAATTAAAAAAAAAAGGCCGGGCGGTTGTGGCGCACGCCTTTAATCCCAGCACTCGGGAGGCAGAGCAGGCGGATCTCTGTGAGTTCGAGGCAGCTGGGCTACCAAGTATCCCAGAAAGCGCAAAGCTACACAGAGAAACCTGTTCGAAAAATTAAGAAAAAAAAAAAAAAAAAAAAAAAATAAAAAAAAAAATCTACGATGATGAGAAAGGGGGCGCCAGGAATTAAAATGATGCTAAGTACTGTGTTCAAGGAGATAAACAGACTAAGAAATAGAATAAAAGGAGTGGCAACCTCTGGGAAAGATTCCACCTGTCTAGCAATCCAACTTGTGAAAAGGAATTAAAGACCAGCTTTGATCCATGTGTGGTGGTTCATGCCTTTATTCCTAGCACTCAGGAGACAGTGGCTGTGGATCTCTAAATTCAAAGCCAGCCTGGTTTACAGAGCAGGTTCCAGTCATGCTTGGCAGTGAGGGAATCAGTGGAAAACAGGAAGTTTGCTGTGGGATGGTATGTATGTCAAATGCTCTGATTGGTCAGTAAATAAAACACTGATTGGCCAGTGGCCAGGCAGGAAGTATAGGCAGGACTAACAGAGAGGAGAAAGGAGGGAACAGGAAGACAGAGGGAGTCACTGCCAGCCACCGCCAGGACAAGCAGCATGTGAAGATGCCGGTAAGCCACAAGCCATGTGGCAAGGTATAGATTTATAGAAATGGATTAATTTAAGCTATAAGAACAGTTAGCAAGAAGCCTGCCATGGCCATACAGTTTGTAAGTAATATAAGCATCTGTGTGTTTATTTTATAAGTGGGCTGTCGGACTTCCGGGGCTTGGTGGACCGGAATAGAAAACTCCAGCTACAGAAGTTGGTTAAGATGTAATTGAATGAGTGGAGCACATTCCAGCCCATCAAGCAGCAGACCTTGGCAGCTTTGGCCATGTGGTTCTGGCTTTAGAGTCAAGGACAGAAGAAAGGGGTTATGGAATCTCCCTCCATGACTAAGGAAAGCAGCTGAGTCCAGGTGTGTGTCAGGGAGGTCCCTGCATGGATGCCAAGAAAGGCCATTGTGTGAAGCTGTGAAAGTGAAACCTGGATTGGAGGTGCCAGAGCCATGGGATACCTGCTGAGGAGAGCTGCTAACAGAATGGAAGCAGCAGGGGAGAAAGAAGTGTGTTGCAGTCACCAAAGCTGAAAGGAGTTGGAGATCTGAAGAGGGTTTTGATATCAGACATGGAGACGTAGAGTTTGGAGTTTGCCGAGCTGGTTTTTAGTCTTGCTTTGGCCCAGTATTATAGTGACATTTTATTTGTGCTGAAATGTGATTTTATTTTTGTGTTAATAAATAAAGTTGCCTGGGGATCAGAGCTAAAAGCAAGCCATTTAGCAGAAGTCCAGCAGTGGTGGCACACGCCCTTAATCTGATCACATGGCAGGCAGAGTCTCTGCATAGTCGAGGACACAGCCAAGCGGTGACCCGAACCTTCAATCCTAGTGCTAACCATAGAGACCTGGAGGTCTGTATAGATAGGCAGTGATGAGGAAATCATGTGGTTGAGTTTACAGCCAATGAGAAGGCAGAAGAGAAAGGCAATAAAAAGAAAGGTCACACAGGAGAAGGTCTCTCTCTCAGGGGAAGGACAGCAACAACTGGTAAGCTAAAGACTATTGGCTAGTGCTCTGATCTCTTGGGCTTTTAACTTGGTATTTGGCTCAGTGTTTCTTATTTAATAAGACCATTTAGGATTTCGTCTACATTTGGCACCCCCGTGGCAAGAATTCATTAAAAACCATTGGTGGCCTCACAGGCCAGGGGTTTTAAGCCCTGGCCAGGTCAGAGTTTTCAGGCCAGAGGCAGGCTGAAGCTACCAGTCTGACTGCACGTGGTCAGAGCTGCACTGGCAGGTAGCTGCTGCAGCTGGAGCTTCTTGCAGCCGAATCACCAACTCATGTAATGGGAGCTTAAGGAAGCTGGAGCTCAGGTGAGAATCGGCTCAAGCGGGAGCTTGTGGCTGGATTTCAGCTTTTAGCCAGAACGTATGTCTACGCTTTCTCTCTCTCTCTCTCTCTCTCTCTCTCTCTCTCTCTCTCTCTCTCTCTCTCTCCTCCCTCCCTCTCCCTCCCCTCTCTCTCCTCTCTTCTCTCCCCAACCACACTAGGTAGCTGTTTTGAAATTCCTCAGATTTCTGCTGTTCTATGCAGACTTGGTAAGTCAATTAAGGTATCAGATATTTTAAAAGGAAAAACTATTTAAAAGAGAAATTTTTCCACATTAAAAAAATGGGTAATATCTGTATAATAGAAGGAAATTAGTCTTTGTTTGATAAAACATTAGGCAGTCTGAAAATGGAACAATTACATGAGAGGATTAAAGTTGATGGGATGTATGTAACATCATTTATGCATATTATTAGTTTACTTTTCCTTATTTTACAATTTAAAAAGATATTCTATTTAAGTGCCAAGATAAAAGTTTTAGAAAAGCCTGTTAAAATTAATTATGGAGAAATTCAGATTCAGACAGAAAAATTTAAGGGTGAAATTACTTCAGGATTGGATTATAAGGTTACAGAAAGAAAGCCTGTTTTCAAACAATCAAACTTAATTTATCTGGTAACTGTACAGCAGTTCCTGATCAAGTGAATGTACAAACTAATTGGGCTCCAGTTGAAATGTTAGATTTAAGAAGGTTTAAGGAGGCAATAGTATCTTATGACATGCATTCCCCATTTGTAAAGCAAATGTTAAACTCTGGGTCAACTTGTAATAGGATTATCCCTCAAGACTGGAAAGAACTTGTAACTGGTGTCCTAGAACACAGAGTACAGCTCCCATGGCAGATGTGGTTCAGAAATGAGGCTAAAACCATAGAAAGTCAGTGGAGGGCTAGAGGTGTGGAAATCTCCCAGGATCAGCTTCTTGGAGAAGGCCAATATGCTGAAATACAAAGAAAATGTTTATGTGATAACCAAACCCCAGTTCTATGTTGAATGGCTCCATGAATGCATGGGTTAGAATTGAGGAAGTAGGAAAGAAAACTGAGTCATTCACAAAAGTTATACAGGGCCCAAAAGACTCCTTTATGGAATTTTTTTTACAAAGACTGACTTTAGCAGTATAGAGAATGGTCCCGAATTCAGAAGCTAGCCAGATAATAATTGAATCTTTGGCTTTTGAGAACATGAATGCATCATATAAGAGTATAATCAGGCCATTAAAGGCAAGATCTGCACCCTTGGAGGATTGGATTAGAGAAATGATTAATGTTGAGTCTCATGGCCATGATGATATGTGAACAGGAGAAGCAATTTCAAGAGGTTTGAGGAATGTCAGATGTTTTCTATGTGGAAAGCAAGGTCATTGAAAAGGGTCTGTAAACAGGGCATTCCTAGAAACGTTTCTTCAAGGAACAATGGCAACAGAATGCCCCTTCCTTCTGGAGTATGCAGAAGATGTGGTTAGGGTAAATGTTGGACCAAGGAATGTAGATCAACAAGGGACAGACAAGGTAATCCTTTGCCTCAGTCAGGAAACTCACAGAGGGGCCTCAGGCAGGCCCCCACCTCAAATCCAGTTCAGACCTTTCCTGCAGTCATAGAAGAAATCCCTGCTCTGAGCGATTAAATAACCAAATGCCTATTGGAATAAACCAGGCTGCTCGGGGTGATGGAACAGCTGAGACAGAGAACAGAAAATTCAGGAGAAGCCATAAAGAAAATTTTTGGCAAACTTCTATAAATGAACAAAGACCCAAATTAACAATAAGAATAAATGGTGTTTTGTTATCTGGTCTAGTAGACACAGGTGCTGACATGACCATAATTGCACCAGAACTTTGGCCTCCAACTTGGCCTCTTCAGGAGGTAAACGTTCAGCTGCTAGGGATTGGAACATTATCTCAAGTGAAACAGAGTGCAAGATGGCTCAAATATATAGGTCCAGAAGGACAGAAAGGAAAATTAAAACCATATGTGCCTAACATAGTATGAACCTGTGGGGTTGAGATCTGTTACAACAATGGAATACTTAGATTAAAGTCCCTCCAACCTCAGAAACAAATCATAAACTAGCACATGTTTCTGAGAGAAATATTAGAAGGTATTATTCTAATGAGTGGTCACCAGCCATCCATATTATAAAAGAACAGGGCACAACAACTGATGATCTTCCAAAGACACCAACAGCTCTACCTTTAAAATGGTTAACAGACACGCCTGTATGGGTTCAGCAATGGCCTTTAACAACAGAGAAACTCCAGGCATTAGAAGAGCTGGTACAAGAGCAATTAAATGCTCAGCACACTGAAGAATCAACCTATGGTGGTATTTTATTTGTACTGAAATGTGATTTTAATTGTATGTTAATAAATAAAGTTGCCCGGTGGTCAGAGCTATTAGAGCCATAGCAAGAACATGGTGGTGGTGGCGCATGCCTTTAATCCCAGTGCTTGGTAGACAGAGCTAGATAGATCTCTGTGTGATCAGGGATACAGCCAGCATTGGAGATATCTGCCTTTAAGACCTGGAGGGCGGTACTTACAGGCAGTGACGAGGTAGTCATGTGTTTGGGTTTACAACCAATGAGAAGGTAGAACAGAAAAACTATATTAAAGACAAACACACAGGAAGTAGCTCTCTTTCGGAGAGGTAGGAGCACCGCAGGAAGGGTAAGGTGTTAGCTGTGAGCTCTGACCTCTTGGCTTTCTCTTTTACATTGGTTCTGTGTTTCTTATTTAATAAGATGGTATTGGAGAAATTATTTTGGCCACTCCACGTAGTTAAAAGGATATTTATTTAATGGTGTAACTCACAAATTAAGTGAAAGGTAGGTTGCGGGGTCTGGGGAAGGTGTATCACAGTCCAGCGGTGTTCTCCGGAACTCTGCACAGTCCACCTTCACCGTTCAGCGTCCCGGCAAAGAGAGAGAGCACAGAGCGAGCGCTGGCCCATCCAGCTCTCGGGTCTCCAGGCGCCTCCCCTGGCCCCGCCTCATAGGTGTGACAGTTGCCAGAGTCTCAATGGGGGTTGGAACTTCCAGATCCAAGCTGGAATGGCTACCCACTACATCTCCCCCTTTTTGTTTAAATAAGAAGGTTCTAAACTAATACAAGACTATATACAAAGGAATGGTTATCAAATATTGTCCAGAAATAATGAGGGATAATGACCTAGATAAGATGTAACTACAACCAATGCAAACAATATCAAGCAAGAAACACATACTAAAATCCAGAGAAGTATAGAGCATAGGTAAATGCTCAACATATTGAAGAATCAACCAGCCCTTGGAATTCTCCTGTACTTGTTATTAAAAAGAAATCTGGTAAATGGAGAATGGTAAAAGACCTTAGAGCAACTAACAAAGTAATTCAGCCAATGGGCTCTCTACAATCTGGGATTCCTTTGCCTACTCTGTTACCAAAAGGATGGCCTCTCATAGTTATTGATTTAAAAGACTGTTTCTTTTCAATACCCTTACAAGAAAAAGACAGAGAAAGATTTGCTTTCACAGTGCCTTCTTATAATAATTCTCAACCATTAAAAGATTTCAATGGAGGGTCCTCCCACAGGGAATGTTGAATAGCCCAACTCTGTGCCAATATTTTGTACAACAGCCATTGGAAGTGATAATGTAAAAAATTTCCTAAATCTATAATTTATCATTATATGGATGATATTTTACTAGCTTACTCAAATGCAGATACTTTAGAAAGAATGTTTAAAGAAGTAAAGAAAATTTTGCCTTGCTGGGGATTACAAATTGCTCCTGAAAAGATACAAAGAGGAGATTCTATTAATTATTTAGGATATAAAATAGAGCTACAAAAAATTAGACCCCAAAAGGTGCAAATTAGGAGAAATAGACTACAGACTCTTAATGACTTTCAAAGATTATTTGGAGATATTTCTCATCTATAAACTATTGTTGGGGTAAAAATGATGAACTGAATAATTTGTTCAAAACCTTAGAAGGTGACAAGGACTTAAATAGTCCAAGAGAATTATCACCTGAAGCTGAGAAAGAATTGGCCTTGGTAGAAAAGAAAGTACATGCAGGGCACGTGAATCGTATTGATCCAAAGCTGGATTGCATTTTGGTTATTTTACATTCTAGGCATTCTCCTACTGGAATATTAATGCAGAGGGAAGATACTATATTGGAATGGATATTTTTACCAAATAAACCAAATAAAAATTAAAAACTTATGGGGAAAAAATCTCTGACTTGATTTGGAAAGGAAAATTGAGACTTTGTCAATTAGCAGGAATAGACCCAGCAGAAATTGTCATACCTTTAACTAAGGAGGACATTGAAAAATTATGGACAGAAAGTGAACGTTTGCAAAGAGCTTGCAAAGAAATTAACAGCAAATATCCCAAAAGTGATATAAATTGATCTTATAAAGAGAGCTGATTGGATCTTGCCTCAAATTGTACAGGAAAAACCCATATCTGGAGTTCGTACATTTTATACAGATGCCAACAAACAAGGAAAAGCAGGTTACAAATCAGAAAATTTAAGTAAAGTGGTTCAAAGTCCTTATAATTCAATTCAAAAATCAGAATTGTATGCTATTCTGTTGGTATTAATGGATTTTTCAGAACCTCTCAACATAGTAACTGACTCTCAGTATGCTGAAAGAGTAATATTACATATTGAGACTGCAGAATTTATCCCCGATGCTTCAGAATTAACTTCACTATTTATTCAATTACAAGATACAATCAGGAAAAGGAGTCATCCTTTATATATAACTCATATTTGATCCCTTACTGGTCTGCCTAGCACAAGGCAATGATGAGATTGATAAATTATTGATAGGAAATGCTCTGGAGGCCTCAGAATTTCATTAAAAAAAAAAACACAGCATGTCAATAGTAAAGGTTTAAAAAAGGATTTTTTCATAACCTGGCAACAAGCCAAAGAAATAGTAAAGAAATGTCCTACTTGTTCCTTCTACAATCAGACGCCATTACCAGCAGGATGTAACCCAAAGGGTACTCAGAGGAATGAAATCTGGCAAATGGATGTGTTTCACTTTGCAGAATTTGGAAAACTGAAATATGTACACCATACCATCTGATACTTATTCAGGATTTCTATGGGCAACTGCTTTGAGTTCTGAAAAAGCTGATTGTGTAATCACTCATTTGCTAGAAGTTATGGCCATCATGGGTATACCTGCACAAATCAAAACTGACAATGCTCCAGCATACGTCTCTGTTAAAATGAAACAGTTTTTTGCTTATTACAATATAAAGCATATTACAGGTATACCACATAATCCTACAGGTCAAGCAGGTATAGAAAGATCAAACAGAACACTAAAGGATATGCTAAATAAACAGAAAGGGGTACCAAAATCCCCCAGAAATAGACTGCATAATGCTCTTCTAACTTTGAATTTTCTGAATGCCAATGAGAAAGGAACAACAGCTGCAGAGACATTGGATAATAGAAAAAACTATAGAATTAAGTCAGCCTATATACTTTAAGGATGTGCTGACCTCAGAATGGAAACCAGGATATGTGTTATGTTGGGGACGAGGTTTTGCTTTTGTTTCTACAGAAGAAGATAAGCTGTGGATACCATCAAAACTGATAAAGGGTCGATTTGAAAAAGAAAGACCTCTTAATTAGAAGAGATGATAGTTCATCAACCAGTATGACCATCCAATTTAAACTAACTCATTCCAGTAAAACATGCTTTTCATTTAATCAGATAATAACTTGCAGAAAGGGAACCTCCCCAAAATTAGTCTTGGGGAAAGGTTCTTGTTTTTGTCTTTTAGGAGAATGAAGGCTAAGGAATCTGAACAACACTGGACATATGAGACAACTGAAGAAAAAGGACAAAACCCATCTATCCCAGGAAACAGAGTAAAATGGCCTATTGGTATATTATCTATAAAATTTCATAAATCTTCCTAAATGTTTGTTTCTGCTCTTCTCTAAAGACATTTAACACTATTGGTCTTCTTGTAGTCCCAGTTCAATTAAAATTTAAAGCTGGCTTTGGAGTTGGAGAATGGCTCTCTCCTTCTTTAAACTCAAGCATGTTGTTAAAAAGAAAATGCAAACTCCTTGTATCATGCCAGAAGAAAGAGCCATCTTCTGATATGGGACAGGAGAAAAACCAAATTAATTAAGGGATACTTCTATTACTACTAATCTCAATTCTTTGATTCTATTCTGATTCTTTAAACTTTTCTTAAAGTATGAATTTTATATCAAAATTTACAAGATTAATATATATATACACATATATATATATACACTTTAAACTTTGTTAAGGTATTAATGGTCATATAGAGTACTCACTAATTCTAGAAAAAGGCTTCAATTAGCTGCCTATACATGTCTTTGTGTTCGAGTCTCTTATCAGTTTTTTGCAGGAAATCATGGCCAGGCCTAACATCAAATTTGAAGTTTCCAGGAAGAAGATGGGGCCCCACAACAACAACAATTCCATGTGGACAATAATAATACCACTAAGCTGACAAACATCATCTGCAGATCAGCTTTAGACTACAAAGTGCTCAGAGCAAATTTTAGAGGGCTAGCTGAAATGATCCAGTCTCAAAGACTACTTGAATAAAGACTTGAGATAAGCCCTGAACTTTGGCATTATGCTCAAACTGGACAACGAAGGATATAGCTACCTTTCCTAAAATTTGACAATTGACCCAAATTTTTTCTTTTCAGAATAAAGATACCTTCGCCCATACCCAGCAGGAAGCAATTTTAAGAACACGACGCCCACATTCCCAAAAAGGTGGTGTGAGGCAGGTGGTTTTTTTGGTCTTTTAATGGGTTTGGGGTCTGGGATGATTTTCATTGTTTAGGAGGGTTGGTTATAAGTTGTTTAAGGGTTAGGAAAAGGTCTAAGCAAAGGAGATTAGATTTAAGGTTCTTGTTTTTTTTTAAAAAAGAAAAGACAATTACTAGTTTAAAATACTTTACATTGTATTGTATTGTATTTTATACAAGTTATATATATATATATATATAGTTTGATATTGTTAGAAAATGCTATATGTATATTTCTAATTTTGTTGTACTTATACCATTCATTTAACAATGTAATGCAATTTTCTGATTCTTGAATGTTATTATTACCAACTATTAGGATAAAAAGAAATGAAAGTTAGTATTTAGACATTACAATAGAACTTGTAGTCATATTAGGTATGTTTTCAAGATTGAGCAGATATATTTTAGATAGACAGGTCATCTTTAAACCCTTCAGAGATCTAAAGAATATGGCATTTAAATGTTTTAATAACTTAGAAAATTTTTCTTTTTGTTATGACTATGAGACATGTCAGTTCATGGCAGTACCAATCTACTTCACAGAAAATATGGGCATTGAAGAAACTGCATATAGAGTTAACTTTCATTGTGGCAAAGGTTAGCCACTGGACAACAAAGTATCCTCGAATCAACTGCTGAAAAGCAGGACAAAATGGACAGACAGGACACGAAACAAAGGACTACTGATTCTTGCCAAAACAAGTGTGGTTGTGGCTTTATCAAAAGGCATCTTCTGTGGCCAGGACAATATGGCACCATCCTGAAGTGGCCTTTGCAATCTGGAAAAGGTACAGTGCCCTTTTCTTGGAAGGCAGCTGAGCAGGCAGTGGGCCGATGGCTTCTGATGTGCAGTGGAACAGCAGCTGAAACAGTTTTTCTTGAAGAGTAACTAAGCTCACACCTCTCAATAGTAGACTGGCATTTAATAGAGGGATGTGGAGAAGAATGGGATGCTGAGATGAAGCCACATATACACAAACAAGTACCTGGACTACTCTCACAAAATGTGAGGTCAAACTGTTGGCTTTGTGTACATTCTAGTTCATAAATGTGTCTGTCAGATATGCTAAGCCTATAGGCGGAAGATGATGCCCCAACACTGTGGAGAAACCTCAGGTGACTGTCCAGGCAGCTGGCTGTTTCTGTCAACTCACATTTTTTTTTTTGGAAGTTGCTTGCATGCACTTCCTGTTTTTATTTTTTATTAGGTAATATTATTTCCTTCTTGGGTCTCTGAGGGAGTTGAAGATTAGTTAGTTATAGTTGAAGATTAGTTAGTTATAGTTGAAAATTAGTTAGTTATAGTTATAATTTTCCTTGTTAAGAATTTCAGAAAAGAAACTCACTAAGAGGTGTAAGTGTATAAATTTGAAAGACGTTATAAGACAGTTCTGTTAGTAATATAAGTTAGGATAGAGTGGATCAGGTACATTTTGGACTTAGCAAAATAGGATAGATAATGGAATTATTTTCTCTGAATTTGTCAAATACAAATGGACTAGACATTTTTTAGATATTTATTGCTTGTATATAGTGTATATAGTTATTGTACTTTTGTATATAGTTTTTCTTATATTAGTTATAACTTTTTTTATTAAACTAGAAAAGGGGAAATATGGTGATATTTTATTTGTACTGAAATGTGATTTTATTTTCATGTTAATAAATAAAGTTGCCTGAGAGTCAGAGCTAATAGCAAGCAATAGCAGAAGCTGGGCGGTGGTGGTGCATGCCTTTAATCCCAGCTCTTGGGAGACAGAGCTAGGCGGATCTCTCTGTGTTCAAGGATACAGCCAGCATGGAGACACACGCCTTTAATCTCAATACCAACCATAGAAAACCTGGAGGTCTGTATAGACAGGCAGTGATGAGGAAGTCATGTGGTTGGGTTTACAACCAATGAGATGGCAGAATAGAAATTCTATAAAAAAGATAGACAGGAAGTAGCTCTCTTGCTGAGGAGGACAGAAGCAGCAGTGAAGGGTAAGGTTTTTAGCTCTTAATCTATTGCTTTGACCTCTTGGGCTTTCATCTTTGCATTGGCTCTGTGTTTTTTTTTTTTGTTGTTGTTGTTTTTTTTTTTTTTTTTTTTTTTTTTAGCTTGTCATTTTTTTCCTTTTATTTTCTTTTACAATACCATTCAGTTCTACATATCAGCCATGGGTTCCCCTATTCTCCCCCCTCCCACCCCCTCCCCTTCCCTCCAGCCCACCCCCCATTCCCACCTCCTCCAGGGCAAAGCCTCCCCGAGGACTGAGATCAACCTGGTAGACTCAGTCCAGGCAGGTCCAGTCCCCTCCTCCCAGACTGAGCCAAGCGTCCCTGCATAAGCTCCAGGTTTCAAACAGCCAACTCATTCAATGAGCACAGGACTCGGTCCCACTGCCTAGTTGCCTCCCAAACAGATCAAGCCAATCAACTGTCTCACCTATTCAGAGGGCCTGATCCAGCTGGGGGCCTCTCAGCCTTTGGTTCATAGTTCATGTGTTTCCATTTGTTTGGCTATTTTTTTTTCAATAATTGAGTAAAACCGAAATTTATTATAAGCCACAGTCGTCCTAGGGACCTCCATGCTATATATATAGCCTCCATGGTTCTATGGGTTGTGGTCTGATTGTTCTTTATTTTATATCTAGAATCCACTTATGAGTGAGTACATACCATGACTATCTTTCTGGGTTTGGGTTACCTCACTCAGGATGATTTTTTCTAGTTCCATCCATTTGCCTGCAAATTTCATGCTTTCATTGTTTTTCTCTGCTGAGTAGTACTCCATTGTGTATATGTACTACATTTTCTTTATCCATTCTTCCATTGATGGGCATCTAGGTTGTTTCCAGGTTCTGGCTATTACAAATAGTGCTGCTACGAACATAGCTGAGCATGTATCTTTATGGTATGAATCAACATTCCTTGGGTATATGCCCAAGAGTGGGATGGCTGGGTCTTGAGGTAGTTCGATTCCTAATTTTCTGAGAAACCACCATACTGATTTCCACAGTGGTTGTACAAGTTTACATTCCCACCAACAGTGGAGGAGTGTTCCCTTTGCTCCACATCCTCTCCAACATTGGTTGTCATTGGTGTTTTTGATCTTAGCCATTCTAACAGGTGTAAGGTGGTATCTCAGAGTCATTTTGATTTGCATTTCTCTGATGATTAAGGATGTTGAGCATTTCTTTAAATGTCTTTCAGCCATTTGTGATTCTTGTATTGTGAATTCTCTGTTTAGCTCTTTAGCCCATTTTTTAATTGGACTGTTCAGTATTTTGATGTCTAGTTTCTTGAGTTCTTTATATACTGTGGAGATCAATCCTCTGTCAGATGTGGGGTTGGTGAAGATCTTTTCCCATTCTGTTGGCTGTCTTTTTGTCTTATTGACTGTGTCTTTTGCCCCGCAAAAGCTTCTCAGTTTCGAGAGGTCCCATTTATTAATTGTTGTGCTCAGGGTCTGTGCTGTTGGTGTTTTATTTAGGAAATGGTCTCCGGTGCCAATGCGTTCAAGAGTGCTTCCTACTTTCTTTTCTATTAAGTTTAGTGTAACTGGATTTATGTTTAGGCCTTTGATCCACTTGGACTTGAGTTTTGTGCATGGTGACAGATATGGATCTATTTGTAATCTTTTACATATTGACATCCAGTTATGCCAGCACCATTTGTTGAAGATACTTTCTTTTTTCCATTATATAGTTTTGGCTCCTTTGTCAAAAACCAGGTGTTCATATGTGCATGGATTAATGTCAGGGTCTTCAATTCAATTCCATTGGTCCGTATGTCGGTTTTTATACCAGTACCAAGCTGTTTTTATTACTATAGCTCTATAGTAGAGTTTGAGGTCAGGGATGGTGATGCCTCCAAAGCTTGCTTTATCGTATAGGATTCTTTTAGCTATCCTGGGTCTTTTGTTTTTCCATATGAAGTTGAATATTTTTCTTTCCAAGTCTGTGAAGAATTGTGTTGGGATTTTGATGGGGATTGCATTGAATCTATAGATTGCTTTTGGTAAGATTGCCATTTTGACTATGTTAATCCTACCTATCCATGAGCATGGGAGAGCCTTCCATTTTCTGATATCTTCTTCAATTTCTTTCTTTAGAGATTTAAAGTTCTTATCAAAAAGGTCCTTCACTTGTTTAGTTAGTGTTATCCCAAGGCATTTTATATTATTTGTGGCTATTGTAAAGGGTGATGTTTCTCTGACTTTCTCAGCCCTTTTATCATTTGTGTATAGGAGGGCTACTGATTTTTTTTTAGTTGATCTTGTATCCTGCCACTTTACTGAAGGAGTTTTTCAGGTGTAGGAGTTCCCTGGGCCTGTATGTCCCTGCCGGCTG
Source organism: Peromyscus leucopus (assembly GCF_004664715.2). Classification (NCBI taxonomy): domain Eukaryota; kingdom Metazoa; phylum Chordata; class Mammalia; order Rodentia; family Cricetidae; genus Peromyscus; species Peromyscus leucopus. Next base: position 34,195,236 of record NC_051086.1, on the reverse strand, counting down.
CCACTGCCACCGGTCCTACCTGCCTCTGCCTGTTGCTGCCGCCGGGCATGTCTATCTTTGCGGACCGCCACCAGGCCTGTATGTCCCTGCTGGCCGCTATTGATGCCGAACTTAGTGCGGACACCCGATCGGCATAGCGCACTACAGCCCAGAACTCCTGGACTCAAGCGATCCTCCTGTCTCAGCCTCCTGAGTAGCTGGGACTACAGGCATGCACCACCACGCCTGGCTTCGAGACAGGGTTTCTTTGTGTAGCTTTGTGCCTTTCCTGGAGTTCACTTTGTAGACCAGGCTGGCCTCGAACTCACAGAGATCCGCCTGCCTCTGCCTCCCCAGTGCTGGGATTAAAGCCGGGTGCCGCTGCCGCCACCGGGCCTACTTGCCTCTGGCTCTGTGTTTCTTATTTAATAAGACAGTTACACTTACAACTTTCATTGTGACAAAAGTTAGACAACACTGGACAACAAAGTATCCTCGAATCGACTGCTGACAAACAGGACTAGATGGACAGACAGGACACGAAACAAAGGACTACCAATTCTTGCCAAGATAAGTGTGGTTGTGGCTTTAATAAGAGGCATCTTCTGAGACTAGGACAATATGGCACCATCCCTGAAGTGGACTTTGCAATCCGGAAAAGGTATAGTGCCCCTTTCTTTGAAGGCAGCTGACCTGGCAGTGGGCCAATGGCTTCTGATGTGCAGTGGAACAACAGCTGAAGCAGGTTATTCTTGAAAGAGTAACTAAGCTGATGGAGTCTAACCTCTCAATGGTAGACTGACATTTAATAGAAGAGATAAAGCCACCCACAAGCCAAGAAGAATGGACAGCTGAATTAAAAACACATGAACAATTTCCAGAATTTAAAACCCTGAATCATGACAAGACACTGGTGGAATTCAGGTGTTTCTGGTACATGGACTACTCTCACCAAATGTGTCCTTGTTGGAGGAAGGGTGTCACTGGGGGAGGGCTTTGAGGTTTCAGAAGCCCAAGCCAGGACCAATGGCTTGCTCTTCCTGCTGCCTACCAATACAGATGTAGGGCTGTCAGCTAAACACCCCAGCACCCGGTCCACCTGCATACCTACATGCTTCGTGCCGTGATGATAATGGGCTAAACCTGTTAACTCTAAGCCAGCCCCAATTGAATATTTTTCTTTATAAGACTTGCTGTGGTCAGGGTGACTCTTCACAGCCATAAAAACCCTAAAACAAGCCTTGTTGGAGTAGGTGTGGCCTTGTTGGAGATGTGTCACTGGTGGTCAGTGATGAGACTTCAAAGGTGCACACCAGGCTGAGAAACCATAAACACAGTGAAGAGAAGCTCTGTGACTATAGATGACAGAATGCAGAAGGGGTTGAGTTGCTGTCACAGGAGTCAAAGAAGCTCATGTAGGAAAGGATCCCCACATCAGAAGACTGTTCCCACAGAAGAGAAACAGGCATTGGGTTCTTTGGGTCATAATAGTAGCCAGTTGTGTTCATGGCAGTTTATTTAAGTCCCTGTGATCCTCTGAACATGTGTAGGGAAGATTGACTGTCATTCTCCAGCTGCCTCCCTCTGAACACATGCAGTTACTATGGAAACCACCAAAGAAGGAAACTAACTTCTTTCAGATTCAGTTCCTGGAATTTTTTTTTTTAACAAGCTTTCACATAACTCAGGCTGACCTCAAACTCACTAGTAACAAATGACTTTGAACTGATCGTCCTGCCTCTGTCTCCCAAAGGCCGAGGTTACAGATGTGCCACCGCCATGACCCTGGATTATGCCCTACTGGGGATGGAAGCCAAGCATTTGTGAAAGTTAGGCAAGCACGCCACTGCCTGAGCTGCATCTCCAGCCCCTATTTACCGGGGTTTTTTAAAGGCTGTTTTCTCCCACTGAGCCCAAGGAGTGAGAGCATGCTTTGGGCTGTTGCTTCCTAGCATTAGCTGCAATCCTCTGCAGGCATGAGGAGGACAGAGGACCTGTCCTGAAGCTTTTGTAGAAGGAGATGGACAGCTTGTTTGGGATCAGTAGGTATATATCTTCATCTCCTCTGTGTGGATGGTTCTTTCCTCTCTCATGCTCTCTTTTCACACAGAAGGATCAAATGTAGGCTGATGCCTACTGTAAGTTGGAATGAGGTCCAAGAAATTTGGGATAACATGTGTCTTATGCCATTCCCTGGCATGCCAAGTAGCTATGTTCCTCTCCCTCCCTCTCTCCCACCCCCATAGTTGATACAGAGTATTTTGATGACACATGACTTTGGTATGTGGTCCTGAAACCACAACCCAGCATTGCACACCTGGTGGGAAGGCTGGACTTAGGTTTAAGAGATGAATATGGTAGAAATAAAAACCTGACGGTCCATTTCCATCTACAAATGGACAGAAAACAACCAATTAGCAAATTAGCTAATCTCATCAGATTGGGAATTCCAGAGCTCCTAACAATGGGATGAGACACAGTGTAAGAATGTAAGTGGGGCTGGTTACCAGTGCTGGTTACAGTGCAGAAAGGTCATGAGCCACAGTCACGACAAAACCCAATGTCAGAGCTTTATTAGGAGGTAGGGGCAGACGAACCAGGCCTGGGGGAGATGCAGGTGCAGAGAGCAGAGAGAGAGAGAAAGATGGTGAGGGTGAGAGGGAACAGAGCAGAGGGGGTGGGGTGGGGTCTGTGTCCAGCTCTTTAAGGCGCAGGTGGGCTTATGGAGCTATGCCACGCATGCACTGATTGCATGACCACTCTGTGCATACGTAATCACCAGTGCACACTCATGATGTAAGATGCAAGACCCTTTGCTTAGCTCCTGAACTGCGCATGTACAGCAGAATCCCAACATTCCAGACTTTTTGCTTATTATAAAAAAGTGAATGAACAAGAATAGGGGTGTCTCCAGCTCACTTGGTGGGCAATGGTTGACTCCTGTGAGGGGTAGGGAAGGGGGCTTCTGAGGTAGACAGGCATCCTGGGATGGTGGGCTGTTGTCTGCAGCCTTGGAACTGTTCATCTTTCTTGGCTTGGCACTCTGGCTGCTTTTGTGTCTGACAGGATGCTGGTGAGACAGAGAAAGGCTTAGAAGAAAGAATTATTATTATAGAGGGGTTCCCAGGGTGATAGAGGGGGTCCCAAGACCAGGAAAGTTTGGGTTTGGCACCTATCTTGAAGTAGATCCGACCTGTCCAAATGGATTTAAGCTGGTTTCTTGAGCTTGGGAAAAGTTTTGAACATATTAAGAAGCAGCCATAAGCAAATTAAAGTCTTGGGCTGGTGACTATTGTAGTGTTTGGTACTCTGCTGGTTAATGTTAATGGGGGGGGAGGAGCTTTTTCTTAATTTTTACCCAAAATAAGCTTTATCAGAGACAGATTATTTTAAGGCACACCTGTTTCCTTTATTAGTTTAGCATTCAGGAGACACAGGTGATCAATAGCTGAGAGCATTTAACAGTAATAGATAATTAAAGTCTGTTTTTGCTAAGCGCAGACCCTTTTGGTCTAGGGGTATAAATACCTTTTTACTGTTACTGTTCCTTTTCCTTACTGCCTGGATATATATTGGTGGAAGTATTAAGGCAACTCCACGGAGTTAAAAGGGAGGTTTATTTTGAGGGGGCAACTTACAAGTAAAGGGATAGGCTACAGGGTCCGGGAAAGGTGTAGTGCAGACCAGTAGTGTTCTCAGGAGAACTTTGCTTGATTCTGCGTCCTGGGATCCAGGAACCAAGAGAGCTGGCACATCTGGGTCTTGGGTCTTAAGGGCTCCTCTCCCAGGCCTGCCTCATAGGCATGACAGTTACCCGAAGCCTCAGTGGGGACAGATAGTACTTCCAGGACAAAGCTGGAACTGCTACCCACTACAGATATAGCTGATGGTCCTTGGATGGATCTGATGGTAGTTACTTAGAAGAGAGAAGCGGGAAGAGAAAAGCTTGTAGGGTAAGACCTCATTCTTCTGGAATTGGGGACAAGGCAGAGAGCAGGGCCCTGTCTGTGTCACTGTGCATGGGAAGCCCTGCTGACAGGTCTGGAGTGAGGCACGTGGAGGGAGCAAATGAAATGAAAGCTCCTACCTTAGCTGGAAAATTTTTTCCCATTAAGTAACTGAAAATACAATTAAGTCTGGTGAGGTGGGTAAGACTGTCTCCCTACCCTGACAATAGGGAAATAAGGAGAGGTGGGATCCCAAAAACTCCCTCAGGATTAAGTAAGTGGCTCGGTGTCCAATGGGAAGGAAACACATCGCCTCCATAATGCATTCTGGGTTCCCTGGGAGCCGTGGCCTAGCCTAGGAGGTCTGCTGGAGTTCTTTGTTTAATGCTCTTATGCCCCTTGGTGCTTGGGTGCAGTCAGCTGACCAGTTATCTTTCTAGGTGGCACTTTGAACAAGGCTCAATTGATGGCCAGGCATCAATTATGCATTTGTGTGTTAATATGCACATGTACAATTACCTGTGGAGATTAGAGACATAAGACCTCCATGGAGCTAGAGATAGGGGTATTTGTGAGTCACCTGACATGGGTACTGGGAACTGAACTTGTGTGCTTTCAAACTGCAAAACGTTCTCTTAACCACTGAGCCATTTCTTCAGCTCCCCATAATAGCCCATTTTCATATTTAATATACCTAGACAACAGCACACAGGATAACAGATAGAATTTAGTAACACATGACTTTAAAGCAATCAAAACTGCAACAACAACAAAAACCTCTGGGAACAGAACTAATAATTGGGTAGAATAGCTTCAAATCACAGCAATACCAGAAGAGACCAGCTTTTTTATTTTCCATTTTTAATAAAATCCACATACAACATTTGAAATCAGGTAAAGAAACTGATCAATTCCAGAGACTAAGAGGTAGATTACAGTTCATTTTAATCTTATTTTGGGCCCTTTTTCTTAAAAATGTAATTTCTTTGATCCCTTTGGGATGTTATTAAAATTTTATAAAAAATATCACCAGTGTAGTTTAGTCCAGCACACCCCTCTGTTCACTCAGATGCCTATGATTACAATTACATCCAGCACACCCTGCTTCTGAGAGAAAAGCACCATTTTACAAATGCCTTAAGTCATGGTCTTCAGTTTTGGGGAAGGGGTCTCCCTAGGTTCCTCAGGCTGCCTCAAACTCAGTCTCAGGCAATCCTCATACTTCAGGGTCCTCAGTAGCTATGACTATGTGTATAAAACACTATGGCTGGCTCTCAAGTCATTTTTTAAAGTGTTAGACAGGCTTGAATACTTTCCTCCTACCTGTTACACAAAATTTATCCATGGGATTTAGTTGACTGTAGGTTTTCCCCCCATATTCATTATGTTTATTACCTCTCTCAAGCACATACTCTCTGAAGAGCTTTGGTTTAAGGCTTTACACAAGCAAATTTACTTTTTTTTTTTAAGAGTCCTCATCCACATGAATTTTGTAATGATTGGTAAGGGATGACCTATGGTTGAAAAGTTTCCCACATGTGTTACATTCATAGGGTTTCTCTCCAGTATGAATTCGTTGATGTGCAATACGTGAAGAACTTTGCCTAAAGGTTTTCCCACATGTGTTACATTTAAAGGGTTTCTCACCAGTATGAATCCTTCGGTGCTGAATAAGAGCTGAACTTTGACCAAATGACATTCCACATTCCTGGCATCGATATGGTTTCTCTCCAGTATGAATTCGCTGATGGTTACTGAGGGATGAGTTACACCTGAATGTTTTCCCACACTCATTACACTTATAAGGTCTTTCTCCAGTATGCATTCTCTGATGTTGGATCAGAGCTGAACTTTGTCTGAAGGCTTTCCCACAAACTTTACATTTACATGGTTTCTCTCCAGTGTGAATTCTCTCATGAATAATAAGAGTTGAATGGGAACTTAAGGCTTTGCCACATTCATTACAATTATAAAACTTCTCCCCAGTGTGAATTATTCGGTGTCTATTGAGTCTTGAAATAGAAGTGAAGCCTTTCCCACATTCATTACATCTGTAGGGCCTTTCTCCAGTGTGAATTCTTTCATGTTGAATAAGTGATGCACTCTGACTGAAGGCTCTGCCACATTCGCTGCATTTGAAAGGTTTCTCTCCGGTGTGGATTCTCTGATGGTAACGAAGGGATGAGCTAGACTTAAAGGTGTTGCCACACTCGTTACACAAGTAGGTCTTTTTTCTGGAATGAATTCGTTGACCAGGAAGGGATGTGCTGCAACTAGATGACTTCCTACCTGGGTTATATTTATAAGGGTTTTCTCTAGCATGGACTTTCTGATGTATAAAAAGACCCGACCTTCTGCCAAAGGACTTACCACATTCCTTACATCTGTAGGATTTCTCTACAGTGTGGGTTCGGAGGTGTTTATAAAGGGATGTACTGAGAGTGAACGCTTTCCCGCATTCTTTACATACATAAGGCTTCTCTCCACTATGAGTTATTTGATGCTGAATAAGGGCTGAGCTTTGGCTAAAGGCTTTTGAACATTCTTTACATTTAAATAATTTCTCTCCACTATGGTTTTTCTCATGTTTACGAAGAGATGAGGTGTTGATGAAAGTTTTCTCACACATACTACATTTATAGCGTTTATCTGGTGTGATTTTTGGTTGATTAGATAAATATGACATCTGCTTGAAAGTGTTTTGTTTTTCACATTCTGATGATCTTTTTTCTCTATGTGACTTTGGGCTAAATTCATTGTTTTTATGGTTTCTTTCTATAGTCAAGATATTCTTATCCCGGTTTTCCTCTAATTTGCCTTCATATATGAAAAGTTTTTCTGATTTCAAGTTCAAAGGTTCATTTCTTTTAGATTTTTTCATCATCAGTTCCTGAAATGAAGAGTCTTGTGTTTGAGTTGACTTAGTGGTTCTATGACTGCGCGTCAATCCTAGAAAGGAAAAAAGAAACCAAAGATATTTCTTGTGATATAAAAATTGTCTACCGCGACAAGATATGTAGAGTGAATAAATAAATACTAATGTTACTTAAGTAGTCTTGGTATGTGGTTAAAAATATTGAGGGTGGAATAGAAGAGTTAGAGAAACATAATTGATGTTAACAGTAGCAGTAGAAAGAAGAAAAAAATAAAGCAAACCCATTTCAAGAAGGTGATTAAATAGGACAAAGATTTGGGAAATGCATTATCTAGAATCCCGAGATCCAACAGTACATTGTTATCTGCTAACTCTGCCCTTGTTTGTTTCCTGCCAACAGTATTTTTCAGATTCAATTCAAAAGTTTATTGTGGAAAATCCTTGCTTGACTCTGAATATCCATGATCCAGTCCTTCAGCCAGATTCCTGTGACAGAATCTCAATCTGTAGCCCAGGTGTCCTTAAACTCATGACCTCTTGCTTTAGCCTCCTGAGTGCTGGGATTATAGGTGACCACTTCTGTACCTCTCTACATATAACAACGAGATCAGCATGTTCTACCTCTCACAAATTCTCTTGATGGTATCATATATATGTATCTTTCTGTTTTGTTTTGATATGAAGTCTTACTAAACTAGACTAGGCTGGCTTTGAACCTGTAGCAATCTTCCTGCCTCTGCTTTCCAAGTCTGAGATTGTAGGCATATGCTATCACATCTGGCTTGTTTAGTAAATCTTTCTTACCTATACCTTCCTAATTTGAAGAAAATCATAGTCTTGATTATTTAAACATGAATTTCATATATATTAGTCACAAGCCCTCACAGAATCTGCCTTCCAAAACCAAACACAGATGATTAAGATTTATGATCCAGTTCACACAGAAGACATTATTAAATTAATTCTACAGAAGTGCCACAAGGTAGGCATAAGGCCAAGAACTGTAAGTTGGAAAGGTAGCCTCATCCATGCATCAAGCAACAGAGGTGTTATAGTTTGATCATCCCCTAGCTACTTGTCAAGTATGCTGAACTAGATGCAGTTTCTGGTGCAGTCCAGTTTAATTGTACTGGTTTATCTTTACATGTGTAGAGAACTACCCTTCCATTCACACTCACTCACTAGGTAATTCTATGGCTAGATAACAGTCTGAAGGAATGTAGAGAATGTGCTGAGTAAGACAAGGTTCCAGCCTTACAGAAACTTATACTTTCATATGTGTGCATGTATGTGTGCTGAATAGGAGAGAGGATGTAGGGATAAACAAGTAAGTAAACAGAAGACACGTGGCTAGCTGAAGAGAGTCCTAGGCAAAGCAATCAGGAAACACAGACGTCCAGAGGATGTGAAAAGAGCAAAGACGTGGTGCCTGGAATGCACTGAACAAAAGGGAAAATGGTAAAAGAGCAAAGGATGGGGTAGAGGCAAATCATACAAAGCCTCCTCAGTACAGGTGATGATTATGGAATTTTATACTAAGTGTGATAGGATGCTTGGGGAAATAGGTGCTCATTTGAGTTGGCAGAGAACAGAGTAAACAGGGGCAGGAGTGAGGACACAGAGATGAAGGTTGTATAGGTCATAAAGAGGGCAAGATCCAGATGAAGCTGCTAACAGGACTGAGATGAATGGACTAACAGAGTACTAAGAAGGAAAGAGGACAATTAAGATCATGCCTAGGTTTCCAGCATGAAAAATGAATTATGGCACCAATTACCAAGAGGGAGGAGAAAACAGCAAGTCCTAGGGGGTCTGTTTCAGGTATGTCTGTGATAGCTAAGGGGCTTCAGAAGAAAACACAAGGAAGCACTGAAATAGCTGTGTTATTTTAGAGATCTGGGAAAGGTCAGAGCTGAAGATAGGCATGTGGGAGTCATCAGCATAGTTCTATTTAAAGCCAAAGACTGAAAGAAATCACCAGATTTCTTGAACATGTAAGAAGAAAACTGGGAAAGGATGGTGTTCCAGGAGCCAGAGAGGAACAAGTGATCAGTTGTGGCAAGTACCCTGACTGTTTGGTGTATGTATGGCTTGGTTGGTGTGCCAGAGAAGAGCAAGTTATTTCAACTTGACATAAGCTAAAGTCATTTGAGAGAATGGAATCTCAACTAAGAAAATGCTTACGTAAGATGGGTATAACATGAATCTTAAAAGGTCTTATTAATAAAAAACCTGGAGCCAAATATATATATTGGGGTGAAAGCTGAAAGATCAGAGAAGCAGAACAAGCCAGCCACAAGCTCTTACCTCTAGGAAATCCTCAGTCTCAAGACAGTGAGTTCCTGTTTCCTCATGCCTTATATATCTTTTTCTACCCTGCCATCTTACTTCTTTGGATTAAAGGCGTGTGTGCTTCTCAAGTAAAGGCATGAGATCTCAAGTGTTAGGAAGAAAGGTGTGTGCCACCATGCCTGGCTGTTCCCCGTGTGGCCTCAAACTCAAGAGTCCGCATGATAGGATTAAGGGTGTGCACCATCACTGTCTGGCCTCTATGTCTAATCTAGTGGCTCTGTCCTCTGATCCCCAGATAAGTTTTATTTGGGTGCATAATATATCACCAGAAATGGGGCTATAGGAAAGTGTATAGGGTATTTTCTTAATTAGTGATGGATGTAAGAGGGCCCAACCCATTCTGATTGGTGCCATCCCTGTTGGTGGTCCTAGGTTCTATAAGAAAGCAGGCTGGCCAGGCAGTGGTGGAGCACGCCTTTAATCCCAGCACTCGGGAGGCAGAGCAGGCAGATCTCTGTGAGTTCGAGGCCAGCCTGGGCTACCAAGTGAGTTCCAGGAAAGGTGCAAAGCTACACAGAGAAACCCTGTCTCGAAAAACCAAAAAAAAAAAAAAAAAAAAAAAAAAAAAAGAAAAGAAAGCAGGCTGAGCAAGCCATGAGGAGCAAGCCAGTAAGCAGCACTCTTCTGTGGCCTCTCTATCAGCTCCCACCTCCAGGTTCCTGCCCTGCTTGAGTTCCTGTCCCGACTTCCTTTGATGATGAACTGTGATGTGGAAGTGTGAGCCTCCCCCAATGTCTTTGGCCACAGTGTTTCATCACAGCAAAAGTAACCTTAACTAAGACAGTCGGAAAGGCTTGTTATACACGCATGAAGACCTCAGTCAATCTCCCAGAAAGCAATAAAAAAAGCAGAGTGTGGTGGACTTGTAATTCCAGCACTGGAGAGTTAAGACAAGAGGATCCCTGGAGCTTGCTAGCCAGCTACTTTAGCTAAATTGCCAAACTCCAAGTTCAGTGAGAAACCCTGTCTCAAAAGATAGGGAGCGAATGAAGGAAATATCTGATGCTCACTTGTGGCATCCATGTACAGGTACACATAATGAACATGAACACACACACACACACACACACACACACACACACACACACACACACACCCCAAAGACTAAAACTTGGTGTGTGGAAGGAAAATAAGCATGCTGAGATGAAGAATATGGAGGACAGAGCCCTGTTTTAAATGAGTGGAGCCTGTTCCACAATTTGACAACTAGGCAGAAACTCGTCAATGACAAGGAGGCCAATCACAAGAGCACTTAGCCATGGAGAAAAAGAGAAGGCACAGCTAGAAAAGGTCAGGGACAAAAGCCTTGAGGCAGAACAGAAGGAGCTAACAGTGAAGACCACGTTGAGGACTCTGGCTTGTGCTCCATGGGATGGAAGTTACTAGTTTTGAGCATGGGAGCAACAGGAGATGATCTAAGCCTGTTGCTAACCTCCGTGGTGACCCCAGTGTCAAATCAGGAAAGCTTCCCTTCCAGAGACTTCGCTGTAGGACAGCAGCTGACACTGCACCTGACCACCCCTCAGCTGAGCACTCGGGACGACTGCTGACAGCAAAGACGACAAAGAAATGACAAGGCAGTGAAGTGTCTCACGGGAGACAGCATTACTAGACCATTTCTGGAATTGAAAAACGTCCACATTCCACAATTCCAGAACGTTTCTGCATTTGGATGTGAGCCAAACCTTCACAATACACAGGTGCAATGTGCCCATGATTCTTAGTGTAGTTATGTAGAGAAAGCACCACCTCAGTGCTTAGGCTTTGGACCAGTTCTTCAGCAAGAGACCCAAGTAAGACACAGACACCCTGAGCCATGGCCTCTCACCTCTGTTTAAAACTTACAAACCCAGGGACGACAAAAGCTATTTGACTTGTGCATTTTGTTGTTGCTTTAAAAAAAAATTCATTATTCATTTTTCCATGTAAGGGTGCTTTGCCTGCATGTGTACCACATGCATTCCTGGGGCACACAGAGGTGCGAAGAGGGCATCAGAAGCCCTGGAACTGCAGTTCTGAATGGTTATGAACACCATGTGAGTGCTGGGAACTGGAGATTCTCTGCAAGGGCAGCCGGTGCTCTGAAGAACTGAGCCCTGTTTTGTTGTTTCCTTGTCTGTGGTTAGTTCTGAAGGGAAACAGAACTTGCAGGTTCAGAACTGGGTTCTGTGTGACACCATGGCCTCAGGTACCCATGTGCAGGTCCCTCAACTGCGCTTGTGGTATGTGAGTTCCTGCTGAGGAGGAGTCCAGGCGCATGGTGGCTTGCCATGCGTGGACACATGAGCATCCCTAGGCCTCCCACCTGAAGTCCACTTTTGAGAGAAAAGGATGGCCATTCCTTAAGAGGAGCAGAGCAGCATACTTATAATCCCAGTGCTCAGGGGATTAGAGCAGGAGAAATCTAGAGTTCAGTGTCAGCCTGGGCTACACAGTCAAACCCTCGCACAGAGCAGAGCAGAAAGCAGCTCCAACGTCCACTCACCACTTCACTCCTCAGTCATCCACTCAGTTTTTCCTCGGAGCTGAGGAAGGCAGGTGAGCCCTTCATCAGGCATCTCAGCCTCTCCCAAGACAGCACTGAACAGCAGGCCTATTCTGCTCAGGCTAATTCCCCTCCCTTTCTTTGGGGTAACCTCTGGCAGTTTCTACACGAATGAAGATTTAAAGACAACTGTGGCTGCCATCTCAGAAGTGGTCACTCTGGACTAGGAAGGGATACTCTCATACAATACAAGGGCTGTGAGAGGACAGGGTGGCCTGTCATGTGGCTCTTCTCTAGGCCCAGGACCGCTGACTGACCTGAGGGCTCAGATCCGCCCCAATTCCTCTCCCCTCCTAGGCAAGCAGAAGCCCATGGTGTGAGTCTTGGTTCACCTATGAGGGAGTTTCTCCAAGTCTCTATCACCACAGCGATCACCTCTCCTGACTCTCTTCAGGTCACTTCAGGGAAGGCTGACAAGGTCTTTTCTCTTAACCACCTTGCAAAAACAGTTTCCCAGGATCCTATTCCCACCTGGTCAGCTCAAGGTTTCAAGGGCTCTGACGTCGCTTGTGAATTCCAACCTTATAGAATTCCCCACCAGAGATCTATATGCAAGTATTTCCCTTACATCTAAAATGAAAACTACCCCCACCCCAAACTCATCGGACTGGGTCTCTCATCTCCACTAGCCTTCTACCTCAGTCTTGCAGTAGCTCCCGTAGGCTCCCTGACTGTGCCCCACTTTCAGTCCAACCTCCACAGCGCATGTCACTGGAGGACTTCCTGAATATAAAACATTGTATACAAATAAAGACCCTTGTCCCAGATTCATTCTAAAAGGACACAGTGCCTCCTAACCCTTCTCTCTGTGCTCATGTGTGTAGAGCTCCTACTCACATGCACACACACAAAAAATTTAAGAGCACAATTTTCTTTCAATCTGGTGGTAACATATCTCCACAGTGCTCTGAGACTTGCCTCACTACTTGACACTCTGGAGCTATCTCTATCACCGGTGTTGATGAATGCCAGAACAAGAACAAACCAGGTTTTTTAAGCTGTTTTACTAGACTTCTGAATTGTTTCTGATTAGAACCAGCTTTCCCAACACTATCAAAGAGTACAAAATTGCCATTTACATTTCAAGTACTTCCAGTTGTTCATATGCAGAATACGGCTCCCAGAACTGCATGCACCAAGGCACTTGTTTCGGGACCCTTGCGTAGCTTTCCCGTCTCATTCCATTCATTTCCTTTTCCTTTACACACTTAGAACTTCAGCCTGAGTTCTTTATCATCCCTTAAATATAACATACCTCTTAAATGATCTCTGAAGACACAACCCTCCTCAAAAACAACCAATAAGAAAAAAGATCCCAAGAAATTCATTCAGGACATGATTAGGAGAGAATACATGGAACTGGGCCAGACTTCAGTTCCAGTTTCCCTTCTCTCACTCCTATTTAATTCATTGTTAATTTACTGGGTTGTTTTTTCATTTTGTTTTGTTTTGGGTTGAGTTTTTTATGCTAGGAATTGAACCCAGGACTTTATGTGTGCCAGGCGGGTGTTCTTACCATTGGGCTCAGCTCCATCCCAGCCCCCATCACTTCCTGTGGATTGAGAACCTGAAGACATTTCCCACCCCACACTCCAAGCTGCACCCTCTCCTTATTCACCACACTGGTGCCTGAAGAAACTGCCAGGCCTGCACACTCACTCACCCCGAGAGGAGTCTCCAGGACCTTCTTTCTCCACCTTCCAGGGATCCTCTCCTTGCTGCAGCAGGGAGATCACCTTTGGTTTGGTAAACGGGCATCCTGCTTGGAGAGAAAATGAACTCATTAACTAAAAGCCAGGCAACGATATAAGACTGAGAAAATCTCTTCCATTGAAGAAATCAAGTGAGCCTAAAAGTGTTTACCCCATATGGCCCTTTGCAGAAAAAGTATGCAAACTTCTAGCAAAGGCAATGGGAAAGCGGTTCCACAGACGGAACAAACAAGCACAGCATGACTGCTTCTGGGGAAGATGCCTGCACCATGAAGAAGCCCAAGAAGCAATGTCTCTCTGCCACCTCCTCTAGTGAACACGGGCAGTTCCAAGCCTGCTGTGGGGAGAACATGCCAGTACTTATTTAGAAGGACCCATTTTATGACCATAAGGCAAAACTCTGCTAAGGTTTCCCAATGGCCGCAGCTGTCATTCAGGGAAGGGGTGCTAAGGTCTCATTTCTGAATCTACGTCCACAGGGAACTCCCTTACCCAGTGAGGCCAGGTTGCTGTAGTTCTCCAGCATCACCTCCCGGTACAGGCTTCTCTGAGAGTGATCCAGCTTCCTCCACTCATCCCGAGTAAAGAGCACAGCCACATCCTCAAACGTCACGCACACCTGTGACGAAAAGCCAACCTGAGGAGCTCTGAGTTCAAGTAAGAGACCCTGACTCAAAAGATCTGGCATGGGGGAAGTCACCCGATACAGTCACTTGGGCTTTTACATGCACGTGTACATGTGTACCTGCACTTCCTCACACACAGATATGCCCAACCAAGCACATGAGAGTATGCATATATGCATGCATGCACACCATATCACACATATATGCATAGGACAAAAAAAAATTGAAAGGAAGTGTACAAGCAAAACGTATAATCCATAAAGTAAAGTGGAAAAAACAAAGAACCACCGTGGGCTGGAGAAGGCTTGGGGCAACACAAAGACCGGCAGGAAAAGGAAAAAGATAATCAATCTTGGTAAAGACAAAGAAAGAAACACGGACAAGGAGGGAGGCAGGGCCAGAAAGGAAGTTTCTCAAGTATGTATGTCTGCTCTGTCCCAGGGCACCTGGCATGTTACTTGTGGAATTTGTAGGCATACACCAGACTGGCATCAGGCAACAGCGGCACGTCTATCAAGAAATACAGAGACTAGAACTGTGAACACGGGGTGTGCTCCCTACGGAATCCACTAGCCATGAAGGGAACATCAACTCCTCCAAGTAGGACATGGGCTCCAAATCCTAGTGAAGGCTGAACTATGTGGAAGGAGAACTTCCGTCAGGAAAGAAAAACCAAGCCAACCCCCTCCCCTTCCATGGAGAAGGGAAATGGCAATGCGTTTACCTGAGACCTCGATTCCCTTTGCTCAGGAGCCATGTTCTCTCCGCGGGTGAGAGATGATGAAGATGAAGGCGAATCTGAGGGAAGACAAGGAAGAAAAGGGTAGGTAGCACCTGATGCTTCGCACCCCTCGGAAGCGCCATCTCCGATTGCGTCCCATCAACATCAGCTGAGCCTGGCTCTCCTGACTCCAGAGAGAGAAAGAAGCAGGAGCTGGGGGCGGGCATCAGAGAATAGACAGGTCACTGCTTCTCTCGTCCGTGGATCTTCAGAAGCTAGACTTGGGCGACACCGGACTCCCATGTGCCAGGCATCACCCTACACGGTTCACGACAGCTCAGCTGGCACTGCCTGGACCCTTCAGATCAGGAAACCGAGGCCGGAGTGTAGCCACCGCAGGGACGCACCCGCTAAGATCTGACACCGGCTCGGGACAGTGTTCCTCCTCCCCACGCGTTGCCCACACAACTGTTCTTCTGCTGTCAAGGGGTCGAGTTCCAGATCCCCAGAGAAAACTCCAGAAAGGGGACCCAGGACAGGAGGGCGGCACGCGAAACATAGCCTGGGTTGGCCCCGCCCCGGCCGTGGGGAGCAGGTCACCTGCAGTCCAGGGCCGGGACCGCCGGGACCGCGCGTTCCCCCGCGTGCCCAAGGTCGGCTCCCGGGAGGGGGACGCGCCGTAGACGCTGGGGGGCGGGAGGCCGTACCGGGCTGAACCCAGCCCAGCCCGCCTGGCGTACGAACAGGACTGGCCTTCGCTCACCTCCCCCCGACCCCCGAGGCTCCCGCCACGCCTCACCGAGGCTCAGAGCCGCCGCGCGTGCGGACTCCGCCTGGGGCACCTCGGCCCCCCACCTCGAACCGCGCCACAGACGCCCCAGGGCCCCGCGAAGGCTCACGGGAGGTCAGAGCTCCGGGTCCGAGGGCGGTGGCCGCGGAGGCCTCTGGGAAATGTAGTCCACTCCGAGACCCAAGGATTCTGGGGTTTGAAGTTCCTCAGTTTGGAGGGTTGGGGGGTGCTGCTCAGCTCCTATAGTGCGCAATTCTAGTGGAAGCCAGTAGTGCACAGGAAGATGGCACTAAGTACCCTTTAGGAGAGCTTTTTTTTATAAATTACTAGTGGGGCTGGAGAGGTGCTCAGCGGTTTAAGAGTCCTTGCTGCTCTTGCTGAGGACCTGGGTTCAATTCCCACTATATGTATCAGGTTGCTCACAATATGTAATTACAGTGCCTGGGATACAACGCCCCTTTCTGGCCATTCCAGGAAGTGCATGCATTTCCATGTTCATACATACAAATAATGTCTTTACAATTCTTTTCCCTCAAATAAACAAAAAAAGGGAAGAAAAGTTTGTTGCAGAATATTTGTTCACACTGTAAAGATGTATCTCTGCCTAAGGCACCTTCTGATTGGTTTAATAAAAAAGCTAAATGGCCAATAGCTAAGCAGGAGAGATAGGTGGGACTTGGGCAGAGAGAGGAAAATTGAAATGAATCTAGGCACTTGAGAGCCATCAGCCAGATTCAGAAAGAGTCAGACATACAGGAAGGGATAGAGAAAAAGTCATGTAGTAGAATGTAGATTAATAAAAATATGGGTTAATTAAGTTATAAGAGCTAGTTGGAAATAAGTCTAAGCTAAAGGCCAAGCTTTCATAATTAATAATAAATCTCCATGCCATTATTTGGGAACTGGCTGGTGGGATAGAAAAAAACTTGTTACAAAAGTTATTAGAATTAGGCCACAAGTAGCCATGATGGAACCCTGATGGGCAAAGCAGACCCTTCAATTTCCAAGGACAGGAATTACTTATTCTTATAGATTTGGGAAAGGAATTACTTATTCTTATAGGTTTGACCTAACTTGTGTGCCAGGAGTCACAAGACAAGGCAGGAAGGCACTAGATGTAAGCTAAGTCATAATTCAAGGTTGTCTTGGGGTATCTGTGGGAGCTGGGCTGGCAACTGAGAGAAGAAAAGGAGTAACTCAGCCCTGTGAGCCCTGTAATGTCACCCAGGTTACATATCAACTCTCAGTCCAGAGAGGGAGAGTGGGTCTGAGTTTTCAAAGTACAAGAGAAAGACAGCTGTAGGATCTGTGTTCTAACACTTCTATGTGCCAGGCCCTATTACAAGCTATTCAAACAGCATCAGTGAATAAAACAAATACCATTATCCTGAAGTACATTTTCTTTGTAGAAGACAAGAATCAGACAATAAGCCATGAACGTGATTAGATGGGGATTTAGGGAATACCTGTAATGAGAAAACAACCACAACAGAAGAAGAGTAAGGTGAAGGGCAGCTGGACCCATGAGCATGAAGCACAGGTTTGAGGCAACATCTCAAGAGAGGAGAAACCACGTTAGTCATATTTTTGTGGATGTGTCACACACTTGAGAGAAATAGCTTAAGGTTCTAAATAAAGGGTTATTTGGGGGTTATGGTTTGCAAGCTTAAAGTCTTCACCTGGCTGACTGCATTGCATGTAGGTTCATTGCCAAGCAAAGCATCACAGAAGAAGGGCATGGAAGAGGAAAGCTGTGCATCTGATGGTACAGGAAGCAAAGAGGAGCTAACGGAAAGGGGTGGGGCCAAAAATAGACCCTTCAAAGACACCCCTAGAAGCCCACCTCCTCCAGCCAGGCCCCATCTTCTATAGTAACACCCCAAAATTGGTTGAAATATTGAATCTATCAAGGGATTAAATCTATTTATCTATGTACCAGCCCTTATGATCAAATTCTCTGTGGTTAAGGCTTAGAAATGCATCCAGATATGTGCTTTACCAAGCTCTTAGGTACCCCTCAATCCAATGGAATTGACAACCAATAGTAATTGTTACAGAGCCCTTACAGAAGGAGCAAACAGGCAATTGTTTAAGTTAGAAATTTTTATTTATGGGGGCTAGCAAGATGGCTTGGCGGGTAACCACTCACTGCCAAGCCTAATGACCTAAGTTCAGTTCTAGGAGGTCACATAGTGGCAGGACAGACTGACTCTCACAAGTTGTCCTCTGATTTCCACACATGCACTGTGGCAATACACATCCATATACACCCAATAAACAAATGTAAAAACATTTTATGTTAATTAATTTGGGGGTGGTACTGGAGAATGAACCTGAGCTTCTAACAGGCTAGACAAGCAATCTACCACTGAGCCACATGCCCAGACCGTTGGAAGATCCTGATACCTAAGGTTGCAGTCCACCATGTCCGGACAGCTCTCTGAGCTCAGCACAAATGGAAGACTCCCTTCTCCCAGCAGTGGCTTCCTACTCTCTGCCTGACCTTATTTGGAGGCTGTCCCTGAGCTTGGATGCCTGACTTATCTTCAGTGTGACCTTTGACACAGTTCCCTGCAAATGCTCTCCCCCTGTCACCAATGATAATTAGCTATTCTGCTCCCATCTGTATGATGGGATCATGCTGCCAAATGCAAATGATGCACATTCTGAGCACCTATTAGGTGATGTCCCAAATACGGTCCCCATCCTGTTGTTCACTGTCAAGTCCTGGGATTGGTAGCTGTATCATTTGTTGTCCAATCTCTGCATAATGGGAAAGTGCAGGGCTTGTCTCAAGTCCTGGCTAGAGTAGTCTGTGAGGCTAGATCATCTCAGCTAGCCATCTTTGAAATTGTCCTGAGCAGTTTGTAGTCCAAAGCTGATCTTTAGGTGATGTTTGTCAGTTTAATGGCTTTATCATAGTCCATGTGACATCATCATTGTGGGATCCCATCATCTTTTTGGAGACTTCAGAGATCACATTAGGTCAGATTATTTCTTTTCTTGGTAATTTTTTTCTGGTAGTTCTCTCTCCTTCTTTGGAAGCTTATTTGTCCA
This sequence comes from Peromyscus leucopus, assembly GCF_004664715.2. NCBI lineage: Eukaryota > Metazoa > Chordata > Mammalia > Rodentia > Cricetidae > Peromyscus > Peromyscus leucopus. The sequence goes on along the minus strand of NC_051086.1, from coordinate 34,176,632 downwards.
AAGGTCTTTAAATTCCTCAGGATGGTTGTTATTATTTTCCTGAAAAGACATAAACAAAACCCTTCCCCAACCCTAACTTTGGGAAGTTTCCAATTCTAATCTTTATCAGTTTTGATTTATGGTTTCTTCTTGAATTTTTGTTTTATTTTCTAAAGCTGTTCTATTATCTAGAGCAGTGTGGTTTTTTACAATAGGCATTTGTAATTATTTAACTATTTAATTGCTCTGGGAAGGAGTTTCCTCTATGATGGCAGGAAAGAACTGAACCAAATTTGTCATGGCCTAAGAGAGGCCCCTCAGGGCATTTCCCAATGGTAAAGGCAAGGGGTTACCTTTTCTGTCCCTTGTTGACCTACATTCATTAGTCCAATGTCTGCCTTTGCCACATCTTCTGCATAATCCAGAAGGGAGGGGCGTTGCCATTGTTCCTCGAAAAAATGTTGTTTCTAGGAACTCCCTGCTGTTTACAGTCCCTTTTTAGGTGACCTTGCTTACCACAATTTAAACATTTGACACTACTATTTTTCTTCAAACCTCTAGAAATCACCTCTCTTATCCATGCATCATCGTGGTCATGAGATTCAGTATTCATTGTATCTTAAATCCATTCCTCCAAAGGTGATGATCTTGCCTTTAATGGCCTAATTACCATTTTGCATTGTGCATTAGCATTTTCAAAAGCCAGAGATTCAATTATTATTTGTCTAGCTTTTGAATTTGGTATCATTCTATTTACTGTTGAAGTTAATCTTTGTAAGAAATCAGTGAAGATTTCTTTGGGGCCCTGTATAGCTTTTGGAAAAGACTCAATTTTCTTTCCTACTTCTTTAATACTGTCCCAAGCATTCAAGGCTGCTGTGTGGCATAAAGCCAGGGTGTGATCATTATATAAAGATTGTCTTTGTATATTAGCATAATTGCTCTCTCCAAGAAGTTGATCTTGCAAAATTTCCATACCTCTAGCCCTACTTCAAGTTCAATGGTCTTAGCCTTCCTTCCACTAGGTCCTCCATTGTAATTGGGGACCAGCCTCTAAGACTGCTGTAACCAAATCTCTCCAGTCTTGAGGGATAATTCTATTACAAGTTGACCATGAGTTTAACATATGCTTCACAAAAGGTGAATGCATACCATATGAGACTATCATTTCTTTGAATCTCCTCAAATCTAATATTTGCACAGGAGTCCATTCAGCTTTTACACAGTCTTAGGGATATCTGTCATTTGGCAGTTCCTGTAAGGTTACTGGATAAATTAAGGTTGGCTGTTTGAAAGCCTTAAACTGTTTCTCTGTAACCTTATAATGCAATGTTGAAATTGGTATCCACTTATGGCCATGGATCTGGGTTCCCACTTCTAGTCAAAGGGAAATAACAGGACTAAGTTCATCTTCCCATTGAACACTGGATAAGATTAGAGAGGAGATGATTTCAGACAAATGAAACAAATGGGGTGATTCCTCCAGGTACCCCAGCTTCTTGCCTCGATGGGTTCTCAGCTCTGGCACAGAATAGGCCCATAGGAGGGACCCACAAACTTCATGAGTGGAGGAGGAGATGGAGCTGAGAGGCTAGGGACACCAGGGCACCTGGAGGCTGCAGGAGAAAGTGGTGGTGAGAACAGAATTACACTGAAATAGACCCCTGGGTCTGCAGAGAATGCCATCCATGCACTTAGTGGACTGTTGACCGGTACTTGTCATATGCTGCATGAGGGCTCAGAATTACTAAAATAGGCCCCTGGGTCTGCAGAGGATGCCATCCATGTACTTAGTGGACTGTTGACTGCTACATGTCACATGCTGCATGAGGCTCAGATCTGGTGTTGACAGAGGGTCAGGAATGATGCCCGTACCCAATGATATTGGTGAAATTATTAAGACCATTCCACGTAGTTAAAAGGAAGATTTATTTAGTGGGTGACTTACAAATGAAGGAATAGGTAGATCGCGGGGGTCTGGGGAAGGTGTATCACAGTCCAGCGGTGTTCTCTGAAGCTCTGCTCAGTCAACCTCCATGTCTAGGGTCCAGGAACTGAGAGAGCGCTTGCCCATCCAGGTCTCGGGTCTCCAGACGCCTCCCTTGGCCTCGCCTCGTAGGTGTGACAGTTGCCAGAGTCTCAATGGGGGTTGGAACTTCCAGATCCAAGCTGGAATGGCTACCCACTACATCTCCCCCTTTTTGTCTAAATAAGAAGGTTCTAAACTAGTACAAGACTATATACAAAGGATGAGACCTCTGGTGTGGGACAGAGAAAAACCAATATTTTTATTTAAAACAGGTTGATTATAAATGTGATCTCTTTCTAAAAAAGAAAAGGGGATATGATAGAGATATATAGGAGGATATAGAGATAATAAGATAAAAGGGTAGATTAATGAACCTACTTTTAAAGAACAACTTGTTTAAAATGTTTTACATTGGTATAGATTTTAGTTTATGTTTAAAATGTTTTACATTGGTATAATTTTTAGTTTATTGATACAAACTTGAAGTTAATTTTGTTATACTGTATATATATATATATATATATATATATATATATATATATTTCTATTCTTGTTTGAGGTATTATGTTTATGTAACTCATTTAAAATTGTAATGGATAATTAAAAAATAGATTAATAATTAGTCATCTATGATAATCATATTTGTAGCCATGTTAGTTAAGTCTTCTAGGTATAGATAGATATATCTATAGATATATAGATATCTATAGGTATAGATAGATAGACTATATATAGATATATTTCAGATAGATAGGTAATCTTCAAACACTTCATAGACCTAGAGAATATGGCATTTAGATAACTTAGAATTCTGTTGACGTGAGACACAATTGCTCCTGGCTGCACCAATTTGATCCTGAGAGAATGTTGGGCCTCTAAGATATTTCCATTTGAAAGTTTGTCTTCTTGGCACAAAATGGCCTACTGAGCAAAGAACTGCCCTTGCCTTGACGGCTGACAGTACAAATACAATGCTGTCCTTTCTGGACAAGCGGGACACAAGGAAAGCGACCACTGTACTCTGCCAAGACAGGGTAAGATGGTCTCTCAGAATTCCTGCTTCTAAAAATGGTCAGATACTCAAGGCCTGTAGCCAATTTAAATGCACCAACAATGCTGAGAAACATTAGGTGACTGTCCAGGCTGCCAGCTGTCTTGGTCTACTTTTGCAAGATTCCCGAAAGTTGCTTGTATCATCTACATTTCTCAGGTACCATTATGTTCCTTCTCAGGTCTTTGATGTGGTTAAAGACTAGATAGTTGTAATTTCTTCAGTTATGATAAAAGATAAGTTATATATAAAACCTTAAACTCACAAATATAAGATAGATAGGACATCTTCTTTAATATTGTAACTGTAATTCTTGCTTGATAATTGTTTTGTTACATGTAATTTTACTATGTTAAAGTTAAAACCTTCCTTTTAAAAAAAAAGAAGAAAAGGGGAAGTGCTGTAGATATCACTCTATATAAATAAAACACTGATGGCCAGTGACTGGGCAGGAAGTATAGGTGGGACAAGGAGAGAAGAGAATTGAGGAAACAGGAAGAAAGGGAGAGAGACACTGCAGCCACCGCCAGGACAAGCAGCATGTAAAGACGCTGGTAAGCCACCAGCCACGTGGCAGGTATAGATTTATAGAAATGGGTTAATTTAAGATATAAGAACAGTTAGCAAGAAGCCTGCCATGGCCGTACAGTTTATAAGTAATATAAGTGACTGAGTGATTATTTTATACGTGAATTGTGGGACTGTGGGGTTTGGTGGAACCTGGAGAGACGCTCTGCAGCAACACAACATCCAGACTAGAAGATGTCACAGTTCATGGGGAACTGGATTGGCATGCAATAGGGGCTTCCCTGAGGAGGAAATGGCCAGCTTCAGCCTGAAAACTATTCAGACTCACTAGCACACCTTAAAACCAGGACTGGGGAGGACCAAGCTGTTTCAAAACAAATTGACTACATCCCAGAAAAAAAAGGCTCCTTGTTTGTAGCTATATAAAAAGACCCCAGAACCCAAAAAAGTAAAGTCAACATTGCTCAGTGTCCCATAATACACTCCAGCCAGGTATGAGAGAAGACAAGCAAACCAACATGGAACTGTAAACCAGTAAAAAAAGTGGACACTGTATAAAACAGTAAAGTGGATCTGTCAAAATGACAGAATGGCAGTCCACAGAATGGGAAAAGATCTTCACCAAACCCAAATCTGACAGAGGTCTAATATCCAAAATATATATAGAATTTAAGAAACTAGACATCAAAAAATCAAATAATCCAATTTAAAAATGGGATACAGATCTAAATAGAGAATGCTCAACAGAGGTATCTCAAATAGATGAGAAACACTTAAAGAGATGTTCAACATCCTTAGCCATGAGGAAAATGCCAATCAAAATGACACTGAGATTCCATCTTATGCCTGTCAGAATGGCTATGATCAAAAACACAAGAGACAGCTCATGCTGAAGAGGATGTGGAACAAGGAGAACACTCCTCCACTGCTGGTGGGAGTGCAAACTTGTACAGCAGTTTTGGAAATCAATATGGTGGTTTTTCAGAAAATTAGCAATCAGTCTACCTCAAGACCCAGCTATATCACTCCTGGGCATATACCCAAAGGATGCTCCATCATTCAACAAGGACATTTCCTCAACTATGTTCATAGTAGCTTTAATTGTAATAGCCAAAAACTGGAAACAACCTAGCTGTCCCTCAACCAAAAAATGGATAAAGAAAATGTGGTACATTTACACAATGGAGTATTTACTTAGCTGTTAAAAACAACGACATTAGGAAATTTGCTGGCAAATGGATGGAACTAGAAAAAATTATCCTGAATGAGGTAACCCAGACCCAGAAAGACAAACATGGTATGTACTCACTCATAAGTGGATACTAGATGTAAAATAAAGTTGAACCATGCTGTGATCAGTGACAGATTCAGAGAAACTAAGTAACAAGGAGAGCTGGGGCAGGGGGGGGAGTATGACATTGCCATCGGATGGGGGAGGCACATGGAAAGGGGGTGGGGATGGGAACAGAAGGGATTAGGTGGGGGATGGAGGGAGAGAGTCCTGGGAGAGACAACTAGACTCTGGGGGCATCTCTGGGATGAGCGAGAAACCTAGTGGAATGGAAATGCCCAGGAATCTATGAGGGTGACTGTGGTGATATTTTATTTGTGCACCCCAATAAAGCTTATCTGAAGATCAGAGGAACAAGCCAGCCACTATATTAAACACAGAAGTTAGGCAGTGGTAGCACATGCCTTTAATCTTAGCATTCAGGAGGCAGAGATTCATAGGATCTCTGTGAGTTCAAGCCACACTGGGAACAGAGCCAGGCATGGTGGCACACGCCTTTAATCCCAGCACTAACCATAGAGGTCTGGAGGTCTGTACAGACAGGAAGTGATGTAGCTGGGCAGAGAGAGGAAGTAAGAGGGCAGAGACAGAAAGGATATAGGTGTGGGTATACAGGAAATAGGTCTCTCTTTAGGCTGAGGATTTCTAGCAGTAAGAAAGTGGCTGGCTTCTTTCTGCTTCCCTGATCTCTCAGTTTTCACCCCAATATCTGGCTCCATTTTTTTTTATTAATAAGACCATTTAGCAATTCGTCTTACAGGTGACCTTAGCTAAGACTCCTAGTAATGGGGGATACTGGGCCTGAACTGGTCATCTCCTGTAACCAGGCAAGACTTCCAGTGGAGGGACTAGGAAAACAATCCAGCCACAAACCCTTCAACCTGTATTTTGCCCTCCCTATAAGATGTGTTGGGGTAAAGGTGGTGCAGAAATTGTGGGAACGGCCAACCAATGACTGGCCCAGCTGGAGACCCTTACCCTGAGAAGGAGCTCACTCCTGAGGGTCAGGACCCAGAGGTGGGATACCCCAGAGACCTAGGATAGAACCAAACATGACTGAGGAAATAAAAAAGTCAATGAATGATTCCTATGATATTCTGCTGTCCTCAGATTGGTGCCTAGCCCAATTGTCATCAGAGAGGCTTCATCCAGCAACTGATGGAAACGGAAGCAGAGACCCACAGTCAAACATTAGGCCAAGCTCAGGGAATCCTGTGGAAGAGGCAGAGGAAAGATTGTGCTTTGTAGAATGTTATTTTAAGATGTGCTACTTCTGTCTATGTTGCATTTGTTTAACTGTGTGAAGCTGGGTTACTGTGCCTGTCTAGAACACCTGATGGTCTAATAAAGAGCTGAACAGCCAATATCGAGTCAGGAGAAAGGATGGGTGGGACTGGAAGGCAGAGAGAATAAATAGAAGGAGAAACCTGGGCAGAGAGAAGATCTAGGAGAAGGATCCTGTTTCTTCATTTCCTCACTGCCCCAGTCTCTGTCTCTGTCTCTTTCTGTCTCCCTGTGTCTGTCTGTCTGTCTGTCTGTCTCTCTCTCTCGGTTGTGTGTGTGTGTGTGTGTGTGTGTGTGTGTGTGTGTGTGTGTGTGTGTGTGTATCTGTGTATCTGTGTGTCTAAGACAGGCACTGAGGCAGCATCCAATGACCTGCAGTACCAAAAATGGACACCAGAGAGAGCAAGAGACCACAAGCTTCTGCGTGGGGGGGGAGTGTGGGGAGGATTGACTTTCCCCCCTTCTTCTGATGTTGTTGGTGTGGAGGGGTTCCCTTCTCATCACAGAGGACCCCCAATGTTAACATGTCAAAACATAAGAAAATATGGAAAATAAAAAGTCATGATTAATACAAACTCACGAAGTCAATTTCAAAATTACATTTATTTAGTCCTTGATATCAAACCTAGAAATACATGTTTCACATACTATAGACAGCTCTTTTATGTTTTGCCAGGCATGGTGGCACTCGCCTGTAATCCCAAGACTTGGGAGGCGGAGGCAGGAGGATCGCTGGTTTTGGATTAACCTGGGTTACAGAGCTAGACAGTATCTCAAAAACAGGGACAAACGAGAACTTGCTGTTTTAATACCGTTTGATGTTTTACTAGAACGCTTTTGTAGAATTACTTCTGTTTTATTTAGGACATGATGCTATATTTTGACATTAGCATACATCAATATTATATAATGAACAAAGTTTGAATACTATGAATTTTTTCTACAGAGAAGAAATCAGCAGATGTAACTTATTCCCCCTTTTAAAAAAAAACAAAAAACAGTTTTTCTCAGGAGTTTTTTTTTTTTTTTTTTCTTTTTGGTTTTGGTTTTTCGAGACAGGGTTTCTCTGTGTAGCTTTGCACCTTTCCTGGAACTTGCTTTGTAGACGAGGCTGGCCTCAAACTCACAGAGATCCACCTGCCTCTGCCTCCCGAGTGCTGGGATTAAAAGCATGTGCCACCACCGCCCGGCTTTCTCAGGAGCTCTTAAGAACACTTGCAGCTCTTCCATAAGATCCAAGTTCTGTTCCCAGTTCCCAAGTCGGGCAACTCACAACTACTTGTAATTCCAGCTTCAGGGATCCAACACCCTCTTCTGACCTCCTTGGACATTTGCACACATAGGGAATATGCTCACACAGACACATGCACAGAATTAAAAGTTTTAAAATAATTTTAAAAAGCATTAATCTCTCCAAAAGCTGTCACGAGGCCCCTGAGTTCATCTTTTTCTTGTATTTCTTGGCCCTGCCTGGAGGTACCTCACTCAGGGTTAGGGCTGAGGACTTTGGCCTTAAGAGTGTAGGCTCCCTAGATAAAGAAAAATATAAGGGGGAAAATAAAGCGTAGGGTCCCATCTGTGGCTTGTAATTTCACACACAGGCATCTAGAGCAATGGTTCTCAACCTGTGAGTCATGACCCCTTTGGGTTTACATATTCGATATCCTGCATATCAGATATTTACATTATAATTAACAACAGTGGCAAAAATACAGTTATGGAGTAGCAATGGAAGAAAGTTAATGTTTGGAGTCACCACAACATAAGGACCTGTGTTAAAGGATCTCACCATTAGGAAGGTTGAGAACCACAGGGCCAGAGGGAGTCCACCTCCAAAACATGTTTGTACTCCTGGAAACAGCAATGGTGCTTCATGCTTGTTACTGTGGTGGCAAGACATGGTTGGGTGTGTGGCCAGGCTGCTCCTGCTTGTTACCCCACCCTTCCTTCCCTCTCAAAGAGGGTTCCTGCTCACTTTAAGATGCAGCATGTCTAACTCTAACCAATAAAAGACCAAATGACAAACGGGGCGCTGGTGGTGCACACCTTTAATCCCAGCACTCAGGAGGCAGAGCCAGGCAGATCTCTGTGAGTTCGAGGCCAGCCTGGTCTACAGAGCGAGTTCCAGGACAACTGGGGCTATTACACAGAGAAACCCTATTTCAAAAAACAAAAACAAACAAACAACAACAACAAAGACCAAATGACAACAGCAATGGCCAAAACAACAGTTGCCTCTCACAGGCTGCTCTGAGGGCCACTGAGATGTCATCAATCAAAAGGGGGCAAGTGGGGCTTCCCAGAAAGCCGTTGGGAAATTCTCTTTGCCTTTCCTCTCCTCACCTGGGATGCTACAAGATGGCTGGTGCCTCAGCAGCCACCTTGGAAACACTAGGATCAGTGTATTCCTGGGGGCATGAGAAGCCTGGAAGGGACCTCAATTCTGGCTTTGGATTTCTACTTGGATTTGTCATTGAAATAGTGATGCTCATAAACTCTTAGGTTGTTTAGCTCGATATCATTAGGATTTTCTGTTCCCCACAGCTGAGTTTCAAGTGTCTCTTCTAATATTAGTAAAATTCTATTCTAATTTCTGGATGTTTTTTTTTTCCAGAAACAGTCTGAGTGGGTGAGTGGGAGGATGCAGGGTAGAGGTGACATCCCAGGTCAGGCTTCGTGTCTTGCTATCTTGGACATCCAAACACCAAGCTGGCACTCCCCATGCTAAGAGGACTTCAAGCCACTGTTGAGGAACCTTGTCATGGTCTCCTTCATGTCCTTGTTCCTCAGGCTGTAGATGAAGGGGTTCAGCATGGGGGTCACCACAGTGTACATGATGGTGGCCACTGTGTCCTGGGTAGAGAAGGAGTCGGGGGGCCGTATATAGATTCCCAGAACAGTCCCATAGAACAGGGTGACCACGGACAGGTGTGAGCTACATGTGGAAAATGCCTTGTGCCTGCCCTTGGCAGAGGGTATCTGGAGAACCGCTATAGTGATTCGGACGTAAGAGACCACGATGAGAATGCAGGGAGCCACAAAGAGTACCACGGCCCCCAGGAAGACACGTTGATTGACTCGTGTGTCTGAGCAGGCCAACTTCATGAGCAGGTAAGCATCGCAGTAGAAGTGAGAGATCTCGGGAAGCAGAGAGCAGAAGGTCAGTCTGCTCATGAGGAGAGTGTGCACCAGGGAGATGAGGCCAGAGCACACCCACACGATGGCTGCCAGCCCCCCACAGAGCGGGGGGTTATGATGGTGCAGTACTGTAGCGGGTAGCAGATGGCCACGAATCTGTCCAGGGCCATGGCAGCCAGCAGAAAGGTGTCCACATTGGCAAAGGAGATTAGAAAGTACATCTGAGTCAGGCAGTGGGCGTAAGAGATAGTTCGTGTTCCAGCCACATGGCTGGCCAGGAGCCTGGGGATGAGATTGGTGGTGAAGCAGATGTCAACAAGGGAAAGGTTGGCCAGGAAGAAGTACATGGGGGTGTGCAGGCGGGGGTCAGAGCTGATGGCCAGGAGGATGAGAGTGTTCCCAGTCAGCGTGACCAGGTACATGCACAGGAAGGCCCAGAAGAGGATTCGCTGCTGCCCTGGGTCATTGGTAATGCCAAGCAGGAGAAACCCGCTGACTCCCGTCTCATTCTTGAACATCTCACAGGGGCTCAGGCTCCTGGTGGGGTAGGCTGAACAGCAGGAACTCCTTACTGTATGTTCAGAATCAGATCACAGATCATATGTAGGACCTTTCTACCAGAATTCTCTCTCTCTCTCTCTCTCTCTCTCTCTCTCTCTCTCTCTCTCTCTCTCTCTCTCTTTCTCTCTCTCTCTCTCTCTTTCTCTTTCTCTCTCTCTGTGTGTGTGTGTGTGTGTGTGTGTGTGTGTGTGTGTCCAGAAGAGGGCATCGTATTCCCTGGAACTGGGGTTACAGGTGGTTGTGAGCCATATGTGGACGCTGGGAAGTGAACTTGGGTTCTCTGGAAGGTACACACGTGCTCATACCCACTGTGTCTTCTCTCCAGACGCCCCCCTCCCCTTATGTATTTGTTTGGTTTTTGAGGCAAAGTCTCTTGCTGGCCTGGAAGTTGCCAATTCTATTCAGCTGGCTCACAGGTGAACCCCAGCAATCCTCCTGCCTCTGCCTTCCCAGCACTGGGATTCCAAGCCTGCCCAGCTTTGATTATTAGTTCACTTAATGTGAATTCTGGACATTAAGCTCAGGTTCTTGGGCTTATATGGCAAGCACTACCTACTGACCCATCTCTCTAGCCCATAATAACCACCTTTTAATCGAGTTCAATTGCACTAGAGATTGCATGTAATTTTTCCTAATTTCCATCTTATAAAATGAGTTCTTCCCTTGTGCCCATTATTCAGATGAAGTTGTTGAGGCGTATACCAAGGGACTGGTGCATTGGCAAAGGACTTCAAATGTGACATGGTCTGACCCCAGAGCTGGGCTTTCTCTGGCATGCTTCAAGCACCCTGTTGAATTGATTCTCAGATGCTATGTGCTGAGGGCAAGGACTATGCACCAAGGCTTTGACCCGCACACAGTGAACCCTCCCTTACCCGCAGTGTCAGAACACGGTCAAAAGATTGACACAGTGAACAATGCTGTGGAGAGCTATGGGAGAGGCTCCTGGGAAAAGGCAGAGGGCCTTTTACCTTCAAAGCGTTCTGTTCCCTGGATTGTTCTTGGGTGTGATTTCATGCCTCCTGTGACAAACATTTACATTCAATTTTTAAAACATGTTTACTCTAGCTGGATGTCAGAATATAGCTCTAGAACCCAATCTGGCCAGTGTAGCCTGAGTCTGGGTTCTGCCTCTGCCTTGCTTCCATGCTTTCCCAGATAGAATCTACAGTACACGCCAGTCAATTGTGTTTAAATTGGTCTGTCTGAGGAAGTTCTGGGAAAGGACTGCTCTGTCAATGTTTAGTGTGTGCTTGCTGGAGTTTATTTACATGTTTTTCTGAACTCAAACAACCTGCCTTGGATCATCGCTTTCTTTGTTACATTTGTGTGTAAAAGCACACTGAAACTGAAGTAAGGTTGTCTGCAGCATTAGACGGTAGGCTGGCAAAAGTCAACACTGCAGAAGCCATGGAGTGCAGGGACACCAGGAAACGAGCCTGGCCTCAAAGCACCCACAGCGAGGAGGCAGAGCACAGTAGGAACGTGCTGGCAAACATTTCCGGAATCTTCAGACCGAGTGTGTGACTACCTCGGGAACCCAGGACAGGAAGGAAGCAGAATAGGTTTATGTGTGGGAGGGACTCCAATGCCCTTTTCTGGCTTCCTAAAGCACCTGCCTGCAAATATGCTCCACACACAGTTTTTTTTTTAAAGAAATAAAATTGACATTTAAAGCATGAAATGCATTCCTACATAGTGAAAATTGAGAGCTGACCCCGACATTGTTCAGCCAGTGGAAGTGTTGACAAGTCTAAGGTCATCGGTCTATAGGAGTTTCTGCTGTGACACTCTGAAGGAGGATGACATGTAGAGACTCCAAGTAACCCAGGGCCTGTGACTACTGAGACCAGAGGTGGGTAAACTGGTTTCTACCAGCCCAACCTGGCCTCCAGGTGTTTTTCCTTTGAGCCTGTGTCTGGACTGTTTCATGAAGGACCATATGTTATGGACATCGTTTCCAGGGTGATCTGCTGGAAATTTGAAGAAGCAGGGCCTGAGACTGGAGTCATGTCTAGGCTGGTTAAGAGCACTGGCTACCTTGGCAGCTTACAACAATATGTATCTCCAGTTCTAGAAGATATGACATCCCCTTCTGGGCCCCATGCATACTTCACATAGGTGGTGCACTACATACATGCAGGCAAAAAGCTTATACACACAAAAACAGATAGATAGATAGATAGATAGATAGATAGATAGATAGATAGATAATAGATAGATAGATAGACAAAGAGGATAGATAGATGATAGATAGATTGATAGATAGATAGATAGATAGATAGATAGATAGATAGATAGATAGATAGATAGCATTTTTTAAAGTTGGACTGCTGGTAGGTCTTCTGGCCACTGGGATGTGTGCTTGAGGTGGCCCTAGCCCTCCCTCTCTTTCTTGTCCTGTCCACAACACGCACAACTTTGTTACGTCACACACTTCTAACACCATGTGCTGCCTCACCACAGGCCACAAGCAAAGGAGGCAATTGACTCTGGACTGAAATCCCTCTAAAACAGTGAGACAAAATCAACCTTCCATCTCTGAGTTGATTGCCTCAGATGTTAGTTACAGCAATAGAAGCAGATGAACATCTTCCATGTTCTGCAAAACATTTCACACTTGTTGATAGTTAAAATATTCACGGGAAATCTGGATTTCTGACCCTTGGGAAATCTTAAGCCTGGAACATTCACACACTCATTCTCATAGGGCATCAATCAAGGAAAATGAAAGAGCTAATAATCATTGAACAGCCAGTTTGCTTTAGAAATGCTCTGTGATTGCTCTCTATACTGATTTCCTTTGTGTCTCTAAGATCCTTCCTCTGTAGGAGTTTATGAGTGTCCCCAGGAGACTGGGAGGCACAACAAAGGTAGAGGACTCCCCAAGCAGCAGAGGTAATACCCTCTGCTCCAGGTAGTCGGTTCTGATCACCAAGGTCCCCTCCTATTCTGGTCCTGAAGTCACTGGGGGAAATGTCTACCATCTACACACTTCCCACCTGTTAGCCTGGCGCTCCGGGTGGTGGAGACGCTGAGACAGTTCTGAAAGCTGGGATGGAGAGAGTGTTCTGTCTGTTACAGAAAGATGATTTTAGATGCAGACCATTCACTTCTATCACTTGAAACAGAAACGAAATGTAAGGGATTCTTAGTGTTTGTTTTTTGAGACAGGGTCTCATTTAGCCCAGGCTGGCCTTGAACTTGCTATTAGCTGAAGATGACCCTGAACTCCTGGTCCTTCTACCTCCACCTCTGGGTACTGAGATTACAGCCACGTGCCAATACTCCCATCTTGGAGTTTGAATTCTTAAAGGACATCTTTTACTTTCATTCAGGTTCAAAGTAAAATGGCAGAAGCGAGGGTTCTCACCCAGTTGCTCACTCAGGTGAGCAGGTGCACATGAAGTGTGCTGTTTGGTCCCTGTCAGACCACCAGATAATACAGGACCAGACCCTGTCCCCTGGTGACACGACTGTATTCCAGAAAGCGCCAAAGAGGCATACAACTGACATGTTGCAAGGCAAGGGGGATGGGCTGGGACTGCAGCTCGGTTAGTAGAGCGCTTGCCTAGCATCCATGAAGTCCTGGCTTTGATCCCCAGCACAGCACTAACCAGGCACACACCTGTGATTCCTGCACTTTGGAGGTGGAGGAAGAGTTTGAGGCCAGCCTGGGAGCATATGAGACCCTGTCTCAAAAAGACACACATACATATACATGCATACAGGAAGAAGGATGGAGAGACAGACAAAAGGAAAGACAGGCAGACAGAGAATGAACAAAAGAAAGAAAGAAAGAAAGAAAGAAAGAAAGAAAGAAAGAAAGAAAGAAAGAAAGAAAGAAAGAAAGAGGAAGGAAGGAAGGAAGGAAGGAAGGAAGGAAGGAAGAAAGGAAGGAGCTCTTGAAAGGCAGTCAAGGGGGAGGTAATTTAGATGTGTCAAAAATTCACAGAGTTTTAGGAAAAAGGTGCTTGGCTTATGAGGGGAAATGTGTGGAGAATATTACATAATAAAAAACAGCTGACAGTCAGGGAGCCTGTACCGGTCTGACCTAGGTCCTCTGCATATGATACGGTTTCTTAGCTTGATGTTCTTGTGGAACTCGCAACAATGGGAGCTTGTGGATGTCTCTGACTCTTTCGCTTACTTTTGGGACCTTTTTCCTCCTACAGGGTTGCCACATCCAGCCTTGATGTGAAGGGGTGTGCCTAGTCTTATTGTAACTTATGCCTTGTTTGGTTGATATCCCTGGGAGGTCTACCCTTTCCTGAAGGGAAACAGAGGAGAAGTAGATCTGAGGGAGAGGGAAGATCCGGGGAGAAGGGACTGGGAGGAGAGGAGGGAGGGGAAACTGAGGTCAGGATGTAATATATGAGAGAATGACTAAAAAACAAAAAGTTGGAAAAATATTTTCTTTTAAAGTCAGTATTGCCTTCCATCATCTAATAATCTCAAGAGAAATATTAATACCCTTTCTGGTTGATCAAGACCTTGTACTTGGAGCGGCTCCCTCTCCAGCTGTCCACATCCCATTCTCAGCACACTGCAACTCCAGAGGAAATCGAGGCAGACAAAGACAGAGGAGACTGGTGCCCCTGCCCCCACCCTGGCTCCTGCTTAATCTAGAAATGGATCGGATTCTTGAGCAGATGACTCGACCTGGTCTGGGTGACACTAGTGAGCAGCGGAAGAGGAGGGTGAGAGAGAGGTATCTGGATGACCAAGGGGACAGTTCAGTGATAAAGTACTGGTCTCCATGCACACGGCACTGGGCTTGAATTTAGCACCACAAAAGATCAGCATATGAAAGAAACTAAGGGCAGATAACACACCAAGGCTGACATGTAGCATGTGCCAAAAAAACAAAAACAAAAACAAAAACAAAAAACCACCCATGCTTTGTGCAAATGTCCCATTTTACTGGGCATCCCTGTGCCTTTGAGCTTTCTCCAGTCCTAGCCAATCCCCCACCTGCTTGGAAATGACTTTCTCCTTCTCCAGACCGTCTCCTTTTCTGTTACTATGCACATGTGTCTGTCCATATTTTTGTACAAGGACATAGGAACCTGGACATCCCAGGCTCAATACCCAGTCCATTCCTATAACATGCTGGCCTCAGACCTACGTGTCATAGGTGACAGAGCAACTCTCCAATTCCAGCTGCCCTCTTCTGACCCACCTGCCTGAGCTGGTCTGAACTCCTTTCCCTGGGTTCTGGCCCTGGCATTCTATCATCTCTCCAGAAGCAAACTGAAGTTCTGTGACTGCCCACCTGAGCAGAGGAGTTGGCAGGGGCCCTGGCAGGTGACATGAGTGGTTCCACCTGCCAGTCCTGGAACTTGCTACCTGCCTTGCTGAAACCTATATGATGCTTCAACCACGTGGCTCCCATCAGAAGTGGGATCCTCCATCTCCCCAAAGTGGTCTGCTTCCTTTCCACTCAGATGTTCAACACCTCTGTAGATTGGAGCTTAGCATGGCTCTGAGGTGGGGTGGTTTGAAGAACACTTTACAAAGTCATTGTGCAGAAGACAGTAATTCTGAGGGAACTTGGGGAGTGTGGGATCTGCAGTTACCTGAGTGAGGGTGTATGTAACAGGGCCATTGCACCAGTTCCCGACATGATCAAATATGCACTTTCTACCTGCCATAGGGTTCACTACTGAGGCATAGTACCCTCAAGCCACAATGAAACAACATCCAAAATATTATCTAGACAACCAAAATGTATCAAGATTTCCCCCTTGGGTCACTTTCCTTACCTTCTTCAGGTCTGACTGTTGCCAGATAGGGAGCAGGTGCCATGAAACTGTGAGCAACTAAAGCAAAAGCTGACCAACAATGGCCACCACTGTGTAGGTAGCAGCCCCCTCTTTTCTCACTGTTCTCTGGTGAGGGTGCCGTACCTGGGCTCCTGGGTGGCACAGTTTGCCTTCCTCTGGGCTGGAACAGTTTCATTTCATGCATGTTGGTAGTTTTATAATGTCTAGCACAGAGAGAACCCCCAAAGTGCCTTATTACAGGCTATTCAGGAGGGAGTTTGCCTTGCTTCCGCTGACTCTCCAAGGCAGCGATTCTCAACCTGTGGGTCATGACCCCCTAGGGTTTGCATATCAGATATTCATATTACAATTCATAACAGTAGCAAAATTACAGTTATGAAGTAGCAACGAAATAACATTATGGTTGGGAGTCACCACAACATGAGGGACTGTATTAAAGAGTTGCAGTATTAGAAGCTGAGAACCACGGCCCTAAGGGCTGATGAAGGAAGAGAAACATTGTTCCTACTGCAGGTCGATGGTGTGCATTTTCTGTGGGAATCTACTGGACCCCAGTAGATTCACTGAAGATGCTGGCCACATCTTTTCTAAGTGGTCTCTCCCCATTTCTATTCTTATCAAAGGATGAGAGAGATGAGGAGCAGAGATCCTAATTGGCAACAGACATAACTAGATTATATTCAGAATTTATTTTTTTGAAGTTGATTGAAATGTCAACAACAAAAAAAAAAAGTGTTGGAGATTGGACCGAGACACAAGAGGTAGAGAATTCTGGGAAAGGGTCTCTGTCCCAGGTGCGGCTCTGCATCCATGCATCTTCTCATTGCCGTGACAGAATGTCTGGCAAAGGTACTTGAGGAAGTATTCATTTTGACTCATGGTTTGAGGGGACACAGTCCACCGTGGTGAGAGGAAATGGTGGTGGCCGTGTGAGGCAGCTGGTCACATTGCACCTGCAGCCCGGAAGCAGAGGGAGGTGAATGCTGGTGCCCATTCCACTTTCTGCCCAGATACAACGGTGTCTGGGGAACTGCAGAGCGAGGGACAACATCTGTTTCAACAACCACTTGGGTAAAGCCAAACGTTTCTCCTGTTGTCAGTGGTTTGCAAACAGTTGGCCCCAAAAGCTTAGCAGTACCAGACAGAAATCATCTATATGGTGCTCCCAGAAGTCTAGGCTGAGGGGAAGGGGGCTTTTGGACCAGGCCTGAAGTCTACTAATTCAGGCCCTAGAGAAAAAAATTGCCGGGCTCCTTTTGGAGGCTTGGTGTGTGCCCACATCTTTTTAAAGTTTCTTTTGTTTTTGTTTTTTAAATTAGTGATTACCTGTACAGAATGATGGGTTTCACTACGACATTTTCAAAAATGTACGTAATATATTTTGATCATATTCGCTTTTACTCCTTCCAAGCAGATTTTCTCCATGACAAATGATGACTTTTCTCAGAGGGGAGAGGTGGAGTGGTTGTTTTTTTTTTTTTCCTTTTGACTCATTGCCCTTTGATATACCCATAGACATCCTGTTCCCATCCTCCTCTTTAATTATTTTACTATTGTAGGGTGGGGTACATGTATGGCACAGAGCACACGTGGAGGTCAGAGGCCATTTTGGGGCATCTGTTCTCTCTCTCCATTGTGTGACCTGGGGGTCCAGCCAAGTGGTCAGGTTACACAGCAGACTGCCTCACCAGCCCCCTATCCTCCTCTTTATACACAACATTCATTGACATTTGAGGGGCAGAGATGGGGAGTTTGGCTACTTATAACTAAGCAGAGATTGACAGGAGTACTGTCTGGACATGAGGCAAGACAGTGGGAAGCAACCTTGTGGGCCCTTAGTCCTCAGGTGTGGAATACAAGAGTCTGATGTCAAAGACACTAGTACCATACACCAAATGAACTCAGAGTTGGAATTGAAGTTCTGGCTTCCAGTTGGGATCTGACCATTAATTTATGTCCCTAAGTCCCTACGGTGCTCTAGTAATGCTGGACACTCCAGCTTTAAGATAATCTCTGCTTCCAGCAGAGACTTGAAGGGACACTAAGGATTCCATCTAGGACGCAGACGGCGTCTGAAGCGTCTGTTGCTTATTCCTGTATTGTACCTGTGCTCAGTAGTGAAACACCACAAAGTCAGGTTGTGTGTATGTGGGGGAGCCCAGCAAGAGCCCTACCCTGAGCTGTGATGGGCGATGAGACACTGGAAGAGTCCCCTGAGCAGCAATACACTGTGACTTGTTGCGGCTTGCGTCCTGGAACCCTGACGAGGGGGGATGAGGCAAGAAAGAAAGGACAGTCACAAATAAAGGAAAGCTAGGATCAGGTGAGGCTGCTCACTCTGATGGAGGGCACCTACTGACCACCACAACCCAGAACCTCAGTGTGTTTATTAAGCACAACCCAAGGGGAGGGGCTAGCTAGTCTCCCTAGGAGGTCTCTGTAGTTGAGCAGTCTCAGGCTGTAAACATGCTGGAGGAGAAAACTGCAGTTGCTAATCGTTGCACACTCACTCACTCACTCACTCACTCACTCACTCACTCCTCACTCACACTTAGATTCCTAGGGAAAGCTTTGCCATCCCTACTGAGCCTTACCTGCCAATCTCATGGGGCTGAGGTATTGAAGTCCTTCACAAGGCTGTGCCTGTGTCAACAATATACATTCACTCAGGGTTTCCTCTGCACCCTACAGCAGAGATGTACAGTAGAGATGATGATTCTATAATTAACAGATCATAGTTGTTCAGATCCAGACAAACTAGCTTTTCTATGTCAGTCATGAGGATAACTGAGGCCTTTGGGGAGCTGCGACTCTGAAGAGGATCAGCTATAAAGTCCTCTGAAGTTTCCTTGTTCACTGTGGGAGTCTTGCCTTAGACAGTTGCTGGACCTTTCCCCAAAGAAATAATTTCAAATATGTCTAAACTTCAACTCTTTTGTGTGGAAAGAGAGAGCTTTAAAACCAAGCCTTTAAAGACATAACAAATTACTGGTTTGGGAACAATAATCTCTTGTCAACCTCAGATTTAAAAGGGTGACCATGACCACATAGCCCTAATTGGAATGATCACAGTGGGCTTTAGAACTAGCAACATGGGATTCTCTGTAAAGATGAACAAATTTATGATGTCCAGGAATTCTCTCAGTTCTAAAAATTTCAAACACTAAGATCTAAGAATTATCTTCCTCAGGGCTCCTTTGATGTCACGATTCCTCAGGCTGTAGATGAAGGGATTGACCATGGGTGTCACCACTGTGAAGATGACAGTAGCCACTGTGTCCTGTACTGTGTAGGTGGATGAAGGGTGCATATAAATGCCCAAGATTGACCCGTAGAAAAGGGAGACCACGGTGAGGTGAGATCCACATGTGGACAGGGCTTTCCTTATTCCGTGGGCAGACTGTAATTTCAGAACCTTGGAGAAGATGTAGGCATAGGAAACAATAATGCATGTAAATGGTGTCAGAAATACCAGCCCACCAATGGTGAAGACCATCAGGTCATTGATAAAGGTGTCAGCACAAGAGAGCTTCATGATAGGGTAGGGGTCACAGAAGAAGTGGTGCACTGCATTGTGGGAACAGAAGGTGAGGCGAACCATGAGGAGAGTGTGCAAGAGAGCATGCAGGTTTGTGATGACCCATGATATGGCCACCAGGAGGACACAGAGTCTGGGCCTCATCATCATGGTGTAGTGGAGTGGGTGACAGATGGCCACATAGCGGTCATAGGCCATCACACTCAGCAGGAAGCCATCCATGTTGCTGAATGCTATGAAGAAATAGATCTGGGTCATGCACTCCGAATAAGAGATGGACTTGCTTCCCACAATGTGATTCACCAGAGCCTTGGGGACAGTGACAGACGGAGCACTAATGTCAACAGTGGAGAGGTTGGCCAGGAAGAAGTACATGGGTGTGTGGAGATGAGGGTCACAGCTGATGGCCAGCATGATGAGAAGGTTCCCAGAGATGGTGACCAAGTACATCCACAAGAACATCCCAAAGACAATCTCTTCTTTCTTTGATTGTCCAGTGAGTCCCAGGAGGAGGAATTCTGTGACCATAGTCTGATTGTCCCATCCATGTCTGTGGAGAACAGTTTTATCATGCATCCAGATCATTTGCTAACATTTGAGCAAAAACATATCATTTCAACCAGTTTAATAATAGGGTGGGAATGAACTGAAACTGAATTGTCTCTTTTGTAATTTTAAACAAAATCCTGGTGAGTTTCAGCAGGTTTGATTTACGAGTGGCTGTAGTTTTGTAAACCACTTCTACTGTCTATTCCCAAACTTGTTTGCTTTCTTTTGCAATATTTAAACTTAGTCGAATGATTGAGGTTAATATAATTCACCTTGTGGATGAAAAAAACTATTGGATTGGTCATGTAATTAATCAATTGCATATTAGAAAGGAGAACTCAAGATAATCTTGTGATCTTCCTTTTTACTATATAAACACACACATGTATGTATATGTATTTGCTCAAACTATATGTTTTTTTTTTTTGAGACAGGATATTGATATGTCACCCAGGCTGGTCTTGATACCATGGACTCAAGCTATCCTCCTCTATTAGGCTACTCAGCACTGGGGGCTACAGGTTTAAGGACCCATCTGGCTATCTTTATGCTGTATTTCATACAGCTGCCATTTGTTGACAGTTTAACCACATGGTAAATTGTTTATTAGATGCTGTCTACAAATGTGCAGATTGTTTTTGAAGCTCTGCTATATTCTTAGAATTTGGAATGTTCCTGGGCTTTGATAGGTCTGTCCAGTGGCTCTAAACTCTCAGCATTTTTTCTGCTGCAGACCTGTTTTCACCCTAGTCCACCGCGGCTGGTCCACTACTCCAGCTGTGTACAAGCTCCTTCAACTTCCACATCCCAAGAAGAACAGGTACAATTGTATGAATTATTTTTAGGGATTTATTTTGTTTTTTAATCATGTGTGTCTCTGTGTGAGTGTGTGCAAGTGAGTGTATGTGCTTATGGAGCCAGAAGAGGGAATTGGATCCCCTGGATTGTTGTGAGCCACCCAACATAGGTGCTGGGAACTGAACTCCGGTCCTCTGCAAGAGCAGTGCATGCTCTTAACTGCTGAGCCATCCCACAGCCCCTGGATTATTTCTTTCTGGAAGAAAGAGCATTACTGATTGCCAAAGAGAAAATCCTTGCAGTGTATTTAAAAGATACTCCCAGCAGAAAAACACCCAGAGGCAGGTTCAGGTAAAATAAGACTACAGCATCCTTGAGAGAACTGTTGGTGTTTCAGCAGGAAAGGAGAGAAAGTGTTTTCCCCTAGAGATCAAAGGAGTTGGATGGAGAAAAAGAAAGAACCAGCAGGGAGAAGCATATAGAAAACCCTTGGCAAAGATTGGCTGAAGGTTTATGGATTATGGAGACAATGAGGTGCTATTACTGTGAGTGAAATTAGTAAAAACAAGAGTACAGTGCAGAGATGTGAGCTCATCTTACCTGGACCAACTTCTAAAACCAAAGTAGATAGCTAGAAGAATGGCATCTGTGTAGCTTGAGCACATTCCTTATGTGATCAGAGATCACAGTGGATAGGCATACAAAAACAAACAGCAAGGCAGGGATTTGGAGCATATCTCTCTCTCTCTCTCTCTCTCTCTCTCTCTCTCTCTCTCTCTCTCTCTCTCTCTCTCTTCTTTCCCTTTCTCTCTTCCTCAACTTCTCCCTCTCCCATCCTCTCTTTTCTTCTCTTCACCCTTCTTCCTCCACATCCCTACCACCTCTTGGTTGTGTACATCTGGCCAAGATTCTCAATAAACTTCAGTCTCTGTGTCTCGCCCAGCTAGCCCTAAGTTGCCCACTTCCTCTTCCCATCTAGAACTTTGTCTTGCAGAGAGACTGCCCTGTTCCTGGTGGGCAGCACATCTTGACCAAGAAAGGTCTGAGTGTCGACCAAGAAGCTTTTCCTATGATCCTGGGCCCGTTTTCCCCATCGGTGACCCTGTCTTCTGCTGAGGTAATAGTGCCTCACCTGCCTGGCCAGCCTGCCTTTCCTGCTGCTGTCTGTGCTGACGGTGGCTTTCACACAATTCCCGGATCTGTGAATTCCATGCTTGATGCTGGATTTGAGCCAATTCATTTGTGGAACATTTCACCACTGGAGAACATCTAGGAAGAGATGCATGGCTCTCTATGGTCAAGCTTTGGTGATGAGAGTAAATAGACCCGCCATCCCTGGGATCAGGGTTGCCATGACTACGAATGACACATTTTGGCACCCTAGGGCCCATTCTTCAGAGGTCCCCATTAGGGACCCATGCTAAGTGCTCATTGTTTGCATTCTGTCTGAAAACAGCAAATATTGTCATGAAATCAATCCTTGTGGAACAATTGTACAAACATGACCACCTCGCCTCCCTTTCCTTTGGTGTTCTTTGAGAGGCCCGTGAGAGGAGGGCCAGAGAGCAGGATGCACTGTTATGATGAAGGAGCTTATATGTCAAAGCTGGTTGTAACTCTACGAGAAATGCAGTAAGCACGAAACAGAAAGTGAAAACCCCCAGAAATACAAGTGTTACTGCCTTTTATTTTTATTTTTTAAGCATATGAGTGTTTGCCTTTGTAAGTCTATGCACCATATGTGCAATAATGGAGGTCAGGAGAGTTACTGGACTGGACTGATGGACAGTAATTACTATCGTGTGGGTGCCAGGAGTCCATCCTGGGTCCTCTAGAAGAGCAGCAAGCACTCTAACCCATTAGCCTTCTCCCCAGCCCAAGTGTTTACTATATTTATACTTCTACTAAAATACTAAAATATTCTCAAAACATAGCCACTTTTCAAGCCCCAAATAATGATGTGATGGTGACGATGACCCTCTTGTCACTGGATAATTCTGTCCATTTATCATTGGTTAATGTGAGCATGTTGTTTTCAATCTTTTTATCTTGTTTTGTTATTTTATTGCTGTGGTGGGATTGAAACCAGGGCTTCACACAGGCCAGGCAGTGCTCTGTTCCTCCAGCCTTGTTCTGTCCTTCCTCCCACCCTCCTGTCCTCCCTCCCTGCCCTCCTTCCTGGATACATGTGTGGGAGCGCACACAGGCAGGTCAGAGGAGAGCTTGCAGGAGCTGGTTCTCTCCACCACGCAGGTTCTGGAAATCAACCGAGCCCAGCTTATCTGGCATGGCAGCAAGTGTCTTTACCTGCTGAGCCATCTTCTCCTGCCCCCTTATCTGGATATTTAAAGCAATTGTTTAAGTTGTTGTTGATGGGATAGCAAGACCCTTTACAGTAGACGAGTTTTGGCTACAAAAGAAATCCCCACCACCACCACTAAATGTTAAGAGTTCTTCATGTAGCAGGATAAATTTTACAGGTGGGGGGGCTGGAGAGATGGCTCAGCGGTTAAGAGGTCCTGAGTTCAATTCCCAGCAACCACATGGTGGCTCACAACCATCTGTAATGAGATCTGGTGCCCTCTTCTGGCCAGCAGTCACATATGCTGTATACAAAATAAATAAATAAATAAATCTTAAAAAAACTCCAACTTTAAAAAAATTTTTTTACAGGTGGATTCTATTCTCTAGTTCATATGTCATCTTTGATTTTATTTTCTTTGACAATTTTATACATGTAAATCCTGAGTTTGGGACATTTTCACATCCTAGATTCTCTCATTCTCCCCCACCTTTCTTCCTTACAATTTCCTTACTACATTGATGTCCTCCCCCGCCTCACCACTGTGTTTGATTGCAGATGTGTGCATGAGCTTGAGGGGTGGAGGATATTTGTGGAACACATCTCTGCTTACCAATAATAATTTAATTCACTGAGATTTGATATGGTTACCATCCAAGAAGGGTTTACTTCTGCCATTAAGTTATTTTCTCCATGTCTTATCCTTTGTTTCTCAACTTTTAGTATTGTCATTTTTTTGTTATTCACTTGATTCTTTTTTGTATCATTCCACTTTGACCCCCTCTTCTCCCTTTCTGTTTATTTTAAGTTGTTTCCTTGGTGATTACTTTGAAAACTGTAAATAACATCATAATCTCACACCAACCTTGTCTGAATAAAACCAACTGAAGATTCAATATCTTGGGCTCAGATGAGTTCCTGTATGTCTCTTGTCTCCCCTCCCATTAATGAGGTCACATATTACATCTTTATACATTGTATCACAACTAATATAAATTTATAATTATTATTTTATGCATTGGCCTTTGGGTCACAAAGCAAGGGAGAATTGTTGACCCAAGTACAAGTCATTGCCCTGGGTGTTTATCATCATCATTGTCTAGTACACTTTGATTTTAGCCTGAAGTTTTCTTATATTATTTGTTGTAGAGATTTACTGAAAATGCACTCCTTGGTTTCTGCTAATCCAGAAATATCTTAATTTTTTCTTCATTCTAGAAGGATAGTTCCAATAATAATTAGAACATTTTGTTTTCCTTTAGTTTGTCCTTTTTCTTATTTATTTACTTTTGGATTTTAGAGGTGGTGTCTTGCTAAGTAGCTGGGAATGATCTGAAAATCCTTATGTAGCCTAGGTTGGGCTAGAACTCATGATACGCTGTCTTGACCTCCCGAGTACAGGGATTACAGACCCTCATTATCAGATCTATCAGCCTGCAAATGCACTGTCCACTTCATCCAGCTTCCATAGTATCTGTTTGGCATTTACTGAGGATCCCTTTACACAAGGAGTCTCTTTTCTTATTTTTAGTTTTTGGTTTTCTGTCTTTGCTGGGTTATTTTCAATGAGGGACCCTGGAGATAGCTGTTCCACCATTTTGCATCTTTATGTATTTCTGGACTTGCTATTCTAATCTGCAGAACTTTCAGTCTGTTCATGGATTTGATTATAGAAAACTTACAATGTGTGTTTATATCTAAATACGGATAATAAGTGTACATTTTTGTGCATTAGTCTAATTATATAGCTATGTATAAATATATCTTGGCATTTAATTTGTGCTGATTTAAATTTAAAGAAAACATCTCTATGGTAAAAAAGAAAAAAAGCTATTTCAGAACAAGGGGCAATTAAGCCCCACATCTTCTGGATTTTCCTTTTGTCTGTAATAATTTCTCAGTCTTCCCTTGCTTTTCACATTCTTAATTGTTTTGAGGAATCTTGGGCAGACGTTTTGTCCAATATTATTCTATTTGTGGTTTCCTAGTTTCATAGTTATAGCATCATTATGACTTTGGGGAAGAACCACCTCTGAGGGATTTTTCCCTCACACTGTCATGTTATAGCAAAAATACAGGACGTCAGCATGAGCTATCACTGACGATGTTAAACTTCATTGCTTGGCAAGAAGATACTTATCATTTCTCCACTGTGTAGATTATTTTTCCCCTGTAGTAATCTGTTCTTGGGCAACAAGTCACTCAGTCCAGCTGCCTTTCAAGGGAGAGGAGAGGACTGAGCTCCGCACTCTGCGGGGTGTGATGGGGTGTGGAATCTGCGGTGCCTGGACATCTGTTAGAGAGCCTGTTTCTTGTCCCCTGGTCACTGGTTTTTTCTTTTGCTTGCTTTCATCAATCTGGACTTACTGATGTTTATTTCCTGTATCACAATGACACCGAGCATCCCTTTCCCAAAATACTTGGAATCAGAAGTGTTTGGTGTTTCAAAGTCTTCTAATCTTGGAATATTTGCATAAACATAACGAAATATGGAATCCAAGTCCAAACATGCAACTCAGTTTTGTTTCATGGATCCCTGTACATGCAGCCTGGAGGTAACTATAAGTGGTTTTAATGTGCCTGTTTTGACTAATTCCGATTACGTGAGGTCACCTGAAGAATTTCTGTGTCGTGCTGGCATTCAAAAAGTTTCAGATTTGGAGGGAATGTTAAAATTTCAGCTTTTGGACTGGGGATGCTTGGCCTATGGTGCCCTATCTGTTGCCTGTTTAGCCACGGGGAGCACCTCCGTTTTGGCTGCGGTGTCTTTTGGGCGTGCCTTATCCCTCTTTTCTCTCCTCTTTTCCTCTTTACCCCTCCCTCTTCTGGCAACTCCCTCCCTTTCTACAGTACAGGATGCCCCAGGATGTTGTCAACCTCTTTTTCCCCAGTATCCATCACACACACACACACACACACACACACACACACACACACACACACACACACACGAAACTCAGGACAGACACTGGGCAGTTGTCTAAAAAAAAGGCTTGGTTGTCCGTGTGAGGACTCAGTCTAAACAGCCAGGTTCATAAGGACTCAGGGCTCAGCAAGCAGATGAAGCCAGTTTCCAAGGCCCATGTGGTAAAGGGGCAATGTCCAGAAAAAAGTCATCTACTGAAGGTCCGTTGACTTTACATGAGAGAAAATTCCAGAAAGCTTTGCCCTTCCCCTAAAACAGCAGGAGTCAAAGTACTACAGAACAATAATTTCTAGACATTGTAATGGCTTCCTCTGCTTGCAACAGACATTCAGCCTGGTAGGCTTGTAACCTTGATGTACACATCTAAGGGAGGTGATTCCAATGGCCCTGGGGTGGTGCAGTCCCCAGTCCTTCTGAGGAGAGCAGTGTCTGGGGATCTGTGCAGCACTGAGGGGTGATCATTTGTTTCAACATTCACTGAGCTGATGCCAAACTTTTCTAAGTTGTTTTAATTGGCAAACCAAGAGTTGACTCCCCAAAGGCTAATTAGTGGTAAATAGAAATTGATTGTGGAAAGGAGTATGTGGTATCTCCCAGGAGTCTAGGCTGAGGGAAAAACGGCCCTGGTCTAGCCTGGTCTCTATTAACTCAGGCCCTGGGAGATAAATCACCAAAGTGGCTGCCACTGGGGAGTAAGATGTAAACTTGGTACAGGGTCTGTCTCTGAGGGAAGATGGCACCAGGGAGCCCACATGGTGCCTTGTTTTTATTAATCATGAGTTCCTCACTCACACACAGACAACTAGGACCAGCAACTAGAACCAGGATGAGCCTACCCAGACCTCTAGAGGACTCTCTTCCCTCTTCCTGTATCTCCACTGAGAGAAATGATTCGGGGAGACAGCAGAGATGCAGGGAAGTGGGTATTCAGCGGAAAGGGAATGAAAACCAGGAAGTTTGTGCAGAGTTGGCCAGCATGCAACAGGCACACCAATGAGATTTTCTACTCAACAATGAGTTTCTAAGATAATTTGTGGGGGGCACACGTAGATAGAGAATGACTCCCCTTTGTCTCTGGATCCTATGAGAATTTCATTGACTTTCCTTCATCTTGGTCCTCTATCTTCCTCCTCATTCAACTTAAAAATATTTTTTTCTTTTTAAAACTATAGTTACATCATTTTCCCCTTCTCTTTCTTCCATCCAAATCCTTCCATATACCTTTCTTGCTCTCTTTCAAATTCATGACCTCTTTTTTTCTTTAATTGTTGTTACATGCATATATGTTTATGTACACACACACACACACACACATATATATATATATATATATATATATATATATATATATATAAATTTTAACCAGCTGAGTCTGTATAGTGTTACTCAGATGTATGCTTTCAGGGCTAACCATTTAGCATTGGATAGCCAATTGGTGTGCTCCTCCCAGAGGAAGACTGTTTCTCCCACTCCCAGCATTCCTTAGTACCTGAGTATAGGATTGAGGCCTCCTGGCCTCTCCCCAGTCCACTTTGGTATATCTGTTGTTGTCCTTATTCATCTCCTGTTTAGGCAATCATGTAAGTGAGACTTTATGGGTGTAACTTCTGACATCCCCAGGAGACACAGTTTCATGGCAAACACCTTGATCCTCTCTTACCCTCTTTCTGTCTCCTTTTCTTCAATGTTTCCTGAGCCTTGGGTGCAGGAGTTATCTTGTAGATGGATCCATTTCAGCTGGCCTCCACAACTCTGCGTTTTAGTTGGTTATGGTTTTCTGTGGTGGTCTCCTCTGCTGTAAAGAGGAGTGTCCTTGATGGCACAATAACCCTAAGGATGCAGTACTGGCATGCATATCTTGGAGGTAACCAACAGCTCTCTAATTGGCCTCAGGATCTGCTCAACAAGAGGGAAAACATTCATGGTAGTCAAAACCTAGCCAACTGCCCAGGGCTAGCGAAGTAGTGGATCTTGGAGGAGAATCTACAGCTGCCACTGCTAAGCTAGCATACTTTTAACTATGCTCAGTGTTTGTCTTTATACCAGCAGGTAAGTGTAGTTCACATCCAGTTTTTTACCTATGACCTAGTGGTCAGGCACACACACCAGCAGTTCTACTTATTCAATACCCTGATGCAGGAGAATTGCTCAATATAAGAGATTCTGTCTGGCATAAAAAACACAAGAAGACTCAATCCTAGAAACAGCCGAGCAAAATCCTAGGCTCAGAACACGTTCTTGCCATGGCTGCTTCTCTGGGTCCCAGAATTCACTGAAGCTTCCTACATTCCACAGTGACCTTGGAGGGCTTCAGATCCCTAGGTTCTCATTTCCATAGCTGTGACTTCTGTTGTCTGTTACTTCTCAGTGTCCCATAATCACAATCATCTATCACTAATCCAAGGCAAGGTCATGTGAACACTGGACCAGTCTGGGTATCTGTGTACAAAAATGAAGAAATGTGTGATATCTACGAGTCCTCTTCTTGCTGCCTTGGGGGCCATCCTCCAGCAGCGCAGGGCTGGAAATGAATCTACTGAGTCGGTGCATATTAGACTGTTCTATCTGAGGGTGTTAGGGAAAAAGACATTCACATTCTCTTTTGATGGTTTCCTTCTTTATTCTCTATTCTCTATTCTTCTACCATATGCACTTTTCTACAGATTATACATATCAACAAAATCTTTCAGGCAACATAGGAATTACATTGTGGTAACATTCTTTTTTCAATGAATGATTATCATGAATACAGGCAAACACGTTTTTCATCTTTCTTACATGATTAAAAACCAAGTCACCCCAGTAACCCACATACATTTACATCCAAGCAACTTATTACAGATTAACAGAACATGAGCAAGCAGAAAGTAATTTTTCTCAACCAACTCTTTTGTTGGTAGGCTGCATATTTTGGTTACAAAGAAAGAATCAATCAATCACATCATTATTAATTTTGAAAGGTAATCTTATAAGGAATCTTTTTTTCTGAGACAGGGTTCCTCTGTGTAGCTTTTGGAGCCTGTCCAGGAACTCACTCTGTAGACCAGGCTGGCTTCAAACTCACAGAGACCCAACTGCCTCTGCCTCCCGAGTGCTGGGATTAAAGGTGTGCACCATCACTGACTGGCCCTTATAAGGACTCTTAAAGGAATCACAAACCTTAACTTTTATACGTTAAAAAAAACCAGTCAGCTGTTCTTTAAATCTTTAGGGTGCATACCCACTCATCAATAGTTTTATATTAAGAGATTGAGGGCAGGAATTAAACATCACCTTTGATCATCAAACAACCCTAGCAGGGAAAATATGTCAGCTGGTAACATTCAGGATGCTTTGTATTTTTTTAACCTCATTTATGTGTCCTTGTGAACTTCAGATTGTTTCTGGTGTTCTACATTACAAGCAGTGGGGATCTCCCCACACCCATTCACACCATGACAGATACCAGAGAACCATAGCAGCAGCGAACATGTAAAGGCACAGCAGAAGAAAAAGACATTCCAGGGTGTGTGGTCTCAGGGCTTTGCCTATCCAAGAGATTTGGATCTTCTCAGCTCTAGAAATTTCAAATTCTAAGATCTGAGAATTATCTTCCTTAGGGCTGCTTTCATGTCACGATTCCTCAGACTGTAGAGGAAGGGGTTGGCCATGGGAGTGACCACTGTGAAGAGGACAGAGGCCACTGCATCCTGTAGTGAGTAGGAGGAAGAAGGGTGCATATAAACTCCAAGGATTGCCCCGTAGAAGAGGCAGACTACAGTGAGGTGAGACCCACACGTGGAGATGGCTTTTCTTATCCCATGGGCAGAGGGCTTCTTCAGGACATTGGAGAAAATATAAACATAGGAAATAACAACACAGACAAATGGCACCAGAAATACCACTGCACCCTCAGTGAAGGCTGTGACATCATTGATAAAGGTGTCAGAACAAGAGAGTTTCAGGATAGGGTAGGGGTCACAGAAGAACTGGTGCACTGCATTGTGGGAACAGAACGTGAGTCGAACAATGAGGAGAGTGTGCAAGAGAGCATTCAGGTTTGTGATGACCCATGATATGACCACCAGGAGGACACAGAGTCTGGGCCTCATCATCATGGTGTAGTGGAGTGGGTGACAAATGGCCACATAGCGGTCATAGGCCATCACACTCAGCAGGAAGCTGTCCATGTTGCCGAATGCAAGCATAAAGTACATCTGGACCATACACTCCGTGTAAGAGATGGACTTGCTTCCCACCATGTGATTCACCAGCGCCTTGGGGATGGTGACTGAGGAAAAGCAGATGTCAACAGTGGAGAGGTTGGCCAGGAAGAAGTACATGGGTGTGTGGAGACGAGGGTCACAGCTGATGGCCAGGATGATGAGAAGGTTCCCAGAGATGGTGGCCATGTACATCCCCAAGAACATTCCAAAGACGACCTCTTCTTGGTCTGACTCTTCAGAGAGTCCCAGGAGGAGGAATTCTGTAGTGATCGTCTGATTGTCACCGTCCATGTCTTTGGAAAGAGAATGAGACCCATGTAGTGAAATCATTCACCAACACTTGAAGAAAACTTATGAACTCTGGAAAATGTTACTTGAGAATTAACTGCTAATAAAATGCCTTACAATGTACTTTTATAGCAACGAGTGGTCCATTTTTAAAGGACTGAATTCTGAAGACTATGATTTTATTGACTCTGCTCTTGTTTCCTAGTGACATATATATGTGCATTTTATACTGGAATTAACCCAGTCTAGGAATTGACATTCTACATTTCACTGTATATATGAAAAAACTGAGGAGTGGGCAACTAGATGCTTTATCAAAAATTGCTGATCGATGTCAGTGAGAGTTCAAAACAAGCTAATGGTCTTGTTCTCTGTGTTCCACATAGACACACATGGGCATGCACGCTCACACATACACGAACATAACCACACATGCGTGCATGAACACACACACCATGCACAACACACATACATACACAAACACACACATAGATACTTTGTAACACAGACACACAACCACACTTTTTCTTACATGTTCTTTTGTCTGATCAGGAATTTCTGGGCATAAGTTGCCGGGAGCCATTCTCCGGTGATGGATGGGTCCTGCAGAGGAGGTAAGGAGTCGGCGGGAGAAGAAAGTGAGCCAGGTCATGGTGGTCAGGGGAATCTTGCTGCCTGACTGACTAGCAGCCAGAGTGTTTCTTTATTTATACAGAATTTAGTTAGCACGGATACATTCATGATGTTCCAAAACATAGATCATATCATTTTTGGTTTTGGACATGTGTTTCACTTCCTTTTGTTCATCTTTTAGTCATCATTAATAAACTATGGCAGAACAGAGTTATCATTTCCAATCACTTTCCCTCAAGTTTAGTTTTGACATCATTTATAAACAGAGTTATCATTCTTACTCATTAACCCGATAACCCAATTTTTGAGAATCTAGAGGCATATGACAGCCTGTGCTCAGGCTCAAATTCAAACTGGCTGGGACTATAGACAGGTGCCATGTCTCCAGCAATTTTTATGTTATGTTAGCTGCCATTTTATTAAATTGTAATCAAATGAAAAGTCACTACTAAGTGTCATGTATTTCCCAGCACTCTGGAGGCAGAGGCAGGCGGATCTCTGTGAGTACGAGGTTAACCTGGTCTACAAAGCGAGTTCCAGGAAAGGCACAAAGCTACACAGAGAAACTCTGTCTTGAAAAACCAAAAAAAAAAAAAAAAAAAAAAAAAGTGTCATATATTATAAACCCAGAGGTTGTGCTGTGGCTTTTCTATTTCCTCACACTTGGGGTGGCCAATAGGCTTAGACTGGCTGTTGGGCCTTTGTATTTTATTGGCTACAGAGATGTTTTCACCACAGCTCACAGCTGTTTGTCTGCTCATGTGAGCTGTGGGCCGGACTCCTGTGTGCAGTGTGCCCTCCTTTCTGCACACAGAAGAGGGGGGCGCATACAGAGTCTAAGTGCAATGGTTTCCTATTGGAGAAAAAAGGTTTTACAGGTGGATAAAATGCAGATTCATGGGCATCTCAAAAGACAATCCCAAGGCTAGGAAATAACCACGGCCAGCAGGTCAGGATCACATCTGGACTGCAGTGCCCATGGAGGGATGCCAGGCAATTTAAGCTGAGAAAGGGAGGAGAGTCACCCTGGGGGTGATCAAAGGCCCAGGGAAAGAGAAGAGAGGTGGCAACTGTCATGTGAAACGGCCTGGCTGCTGGGACAGAACATGACATGGGAACTGATAATGTTGTTTATAGGATGCCTGTATGGTAGACACAGTGAGGCCACTATACTGTGAGAGGGAAATGAATGTAGAACAATGTAACAACGTTTCAGAACATTACAATGGATGTAGAACAATGTAACAACAACAGTAAAATCTAGAAGGAGGTCTGGGGAGATGACTCAGTGTGAAAAGCATGAGCCATGTCAGCGTGAAGACCTGAGTTCAAATCCCCAGAACCCACATAAAATTCCGCACCTTAGACATGCCTTCTATCCCAGTGCTTTCATGGTGAAATGAGAGGCAGAACCCTATATGAGTGCTGTGGGACATGTGCAACTACACTCACAAACATCCATGTGTACCCACATACATACACACACACACATACACACACACAAAATCAAATTTAAAAACCTAGAATAAGCTTCCAAATGGGTCACAGGGTCAGTGGACTGCAGAAGCAGAGATGAGACAGAATGATCAATAGTTCATAAGGACCAACAAAAGTATCCTTTGACTGTAGATGTTAATGTTCTAGAAGCCAGATAGTTTCCTATCAAAGAAATAGAAAAAGATGCACAAAGGGATGTAAAGACAACTTGTTTCAGTGGGGCAAGACCACAGTTAAGGCTCAGTCCTGAGAGCATTAAGCTGTAGTCATTCCATATTTTCATTAAGAGATGGTGGGCACTGGAATGGTCAGTTGCTGGAAATAATACTAACATCATGGTTTAAGCCCTAGGTGTACGGCTTCCACAGGACACCAGTGCATCATGATAGGTCATGCATGGATGCCCCTTTGTTTGGCTCTTCAACTCCAGCTTTTAGATTTCAATTCCACTTTCTCTAAGCTTCCATTTGGAGACAGAATTTTGCTGCCACAACTATAAAAAAAGAACCTTCAGGATATATACATATACATATACATATACATATACATATACATATACATATACATATACATATACATATACATATACATATATATCCTAATGTGTGTCTGTTTTGCTGCATTGGTTTCTGGGAGTTGTGGACGTGTCCAGAGTGTCTGAGATGCCAGATGTGCAGCTTTGTCTGCATCACTGGGTGTTGGAGACCCTGCACCTTAAAGGCGGCTTTGTCTCTGGACTCCAGTTGGAGTCAACAGTCCACGGCTGGTTCCAGTAGCATCCAAGCCGCCACAGTCTGAGACACCTTCATTATACACCCGCACACGCCAGGGGATGGGCAGAGAACAAATACGAAGACTAGGGTACAATAATGACTTTCTCTGTCTGTTTCTCCCTGTCTCTGTCTCTGTCTCTCTGTCTCTGTCTCTGTCTCTGTCTCTCTCTGTGTGTGTGTGTCTCACTCTGTGTTTCTCTCTCTGTCTCTCTCTTTCCCTCACTCCCTCTCTGCCCCCCACCCCCACTTCTGAACAGGCTTTCTAACAGCCCGCAGTACTGCTCCTAACCCACTAACCTCCATTATGTCCTTCACTTGCTCTGCCCACTTTGTGGCTTCCACTGTGTCTTAGTGCTGAGCACCTCATGGAGGACAAGGCATGGACATGTAGGAGTGAGATGCTTTTCCTCCTTTGAACTTGGTCAAAGGCAGATGGTGAATGGAGTTCTTTCTCTGTCAACCCAAGTGCTCAAGTCCATGGGAGTCTGCCTGATGTGGGGTCGCCCTCTGCTGCTCCCTTAGTCATTTTACCTGGGTGCTCTTGGCTGCTACCAGATTTCTTCAATAAAGTTCTGCATCTGCTGGTGCCAAGTTTGACTCTTGTGAGCCTTGCTAAGGACTGTGTCTGAAATATCTGATGTAGCTGTGTCCCTGAGCTTGGATCCATGGACTGTACAATTAAAACTGAACAGGTCCTAGACTAACCCAGTTCCCTATATGGGGCTCAGAATAGCATCTAAAGTAGCTTAAGTCTCAGACCCCTTTGTTATAGACTCACGGGTCACAGTCAATGAACATAGAGAAGAAACTGTCATAAACAGGAAATTTGGCATGGAATAGGACAACCTTGCATGTCTGAGAGGGGATCTCTTTCCAGTAAAGACTGATAGGAGCCTGTTCTCACAGCATCACTAACTCTAGATGTCTCCTCCTTGTCCACTTGTAGGACAAGCAACATTTCCCTCTGAACTTGGCTAGCTTCAGAAAGGTTTGAGGGTGCCCCCTCCCAGTGTCCTTCCTTATGGAGGTGTCTCTGGGCATCAGTGCTGTTGGATGAACTGGTCCCTAGCCTGTGTCCCCAGCCATCTCACCTGCTGCTCTCCAAGGCTCTCATAGAATCCAGGTCTCTACTGCTCCCATCCTGGACTTGGATGAGGGGAAATTCACAACGTAGGGTGAGAACTGAGGGAGTTCTCTTCACAAGGACATCTAAGTGAGATGTCTGGCTGTCTTTGGTGAAGCCTAGGTGTTGGAGAGAAAACAAAGAGATGCAGGTTCTGTCCCTGGAGATCAGGACTTCCAAGAGGGTGAGAGGTTTGTTGTCACACTGGGGCATCCCACGGGTTGATTCCTCAGAGGTCCTCATTAGGGGTATGTGCTCAGTGCTCAGTGTTTGCATTCTGTCTGCTTGGGCCAAAGAAATAAGAGTGGGAACAAACTTAGTTCCTGCATAAGTACATATTCAGTTTTGTATTTTTATTAATGTAAGCATTTAAAAGGACACATTCTCCCTGTAAACATTCCACATGAGTCTCTGTGATTAATTTCCATTATCACTCAATTAAAATCCTCATTCCTTTTTACTGTGAGTTTTCTTTTAGTGTGTGTGGGAAAGATATCTATTCACTTACAATATGACCCCAGTACCACAGGTGTCTACAGTACGCACAGTAAAGTCACAAGCGACTGAAGCTAAAACTTACACTGTACAATGCATGTTGAGTTGTTAACAGGACAAAAGTCAGACATCAGCCCTGGCTTTCTATCATTAGTATTTGTGTGTGAGTGTGTAAGTGTGTTTGTGCATCAGTGTCTGTGTGACTGTGTACGTCTGCGCATGTGTAGGCCAGAGGCTAGCTAGCCTATTGTGTTCTTTTTCAGGTGCTTTCTACTCTGTCTTTTGAGACAAGACTTACACTTGCTGATTCAGCTAGGCTACCTGATGTGTGTGTGTGTGTGTGTGTGTGTGTGTGTGTGTGAGAGAGAGAGAGAGAGAGAGAGAGAGAGAGAGAGAGAGAGAGAGAGAGAGAGACTGAGTGTGGCATGAGATCTTGAAACCTCAAAGCCTACCGTGAGTGCCACACTTCCTTCATCAAGGCCACACCTCCTTCATCAAGGCCACACCTCCTTCATCAAGGCCACACCTCCTTCATCAAGGCCACACCTCCTTATCCTTCTGAAACAACTCTACAGATTAGGGACAGAGCATTCTAATAAATGAAAAAATGGGGACCATTCTAATTCAAACCACCACACAATTCCAGGTTACAGTCCATCATTGATGGTAAGTCATGGCCACAGGAGCTCACAAATGAAAATCACAATACATCTATAAAAAGCAGAGAGCAATAAATGTATGAATGCTAGTTATCTACTCTCATGCAATCTAGAATCATCTGTCTATGGAATAGTTGCCTCTCATCATGGGCACATATTCCCACCTCAAGATAACCCAGCACAAACAAGCTCACAGGCCAACCTAATCTACACAATCCCTCAATGAGACTCCCCAGGGAACTCCAGACTGACCAGCTGACAGCTAACAGTATGCCTCACAGTGAATGTGGCCATCCTGAAACTGTTTGTATGATGAAACTTTCTTCTATATGACATATTAGGTCCCTATCTGAGGGGTCTTCCTCCACCTGTTTTCTGTTTCACATTGGAGCCCTTGCCATCCTTGAGAGCAGAGGCATCCTTGAACCCAGCCATAATATCTCCTCACTGGTGTAACTGCACCTGAGCTTGCAATCTGGTCCACAGTAACCAGGGCAGCATCTTCCCTGCACTGGAGCCCCTTCCAGCCTAGGATCTGGGATCCAGACCATGCGGGACTTACTTTCCTCTACTCCGATGTGCCTTCTTCACAAGTTCCACTCAATGTGCACGGTTCACAAAGCTCACATGTGCCCCCTAAGACCCAGGAGGACAAGTGCATCTCCAAGTGATGCCAGTCATCATTGAACACAAAACAATCAGAGGTGGTTAGAGCTAGGGCTCCATTTCTGAGTTTCATGTGTCTGGACTATGAGCCTGGTGAAGATCAAGATGAAGAGGTGTCCTCCTGTGTAACCAGTGGCATACACTCCAGCATCCTGAAGTGAACACAGGGCAAATACATTTCTAAAGTATCAGGGATGTCATGTCAGGACACTCAGTGGGCGATGGAACATTTTTCTAATCACATTTCTTCTTCAAAATCTTTTTAAAGATAGGTGCGAAGTATCTTCTCTGTCATCAATTGCAGTTGAAGTGGCTGGCAGGAAGGAAGTTTGTTGGCACACCTTCATGGCTCATATTCTTCTTGCCTAGACCTACCCACCGCAGACATTAGCACCACTGATCTTATCGGCCTTTTCTCTCCTCCAGATGGATTTTTCACTCATTCTCCAGTCACATCCTCAGTAACTTCCAGTGGGTTTGGTGATGAGCTATTAAAGCTCCAATGGTGGTGAGCATCTATATGTGATGCGAGTGAGAGGCACTACATCAGATGCAAGAGGCAGGGTTAATCACAGTCAGGTTCATAGCAACCTTCTATCTTCCAGGAAGGAGAACATTGACTATGAAGAGAGCTAACATAGTTAAAATGTGTCTATGCATCCCCACATTTCTTCATTAGGCATCCAGAGTTTTGTTTCAGGTCCCAGGACCCTTTGGGAAATCCTGTGACATTCCTCTTGTGTGTCTGGCTCACTCTTGTTTACAAGTTAGAGGGAAGAAAGAAGTGCAGAGAAGTAGATGATAATGATCATGCTGTGACTTGAATGAGAAAATGGCCTCCTTAAGTTCTTGGATTTGAACCCATGGTCCCCAGCTGGTGCTGTGTGGGAACCCTTAGGAGGTACAGCCTTGCTGAAGGAAGTGTATCACAGAGGACAGGCTTTGAGGGTTTCTAGGCTCACCCCACTTCCTCTTCTTTTGCTGCCTCCTGTGTGGATGAACATGAGGTCAGCCAACCTCCTGTTCTCACTGCCATGCTGGGCCTTCATGGCTCTAAGGACTCTCCCTCCTGAACTGGAAGACAAAATAAACTGCTGCTTCTCTAAGTTGCCTTTGGACTTTGTGTCTCATTACAGCATCAGAAAAGTCGGTACAGATCTCATCTCTGAGCACAGGGAGATTCAGATTTCTGTCCTCACATCCTGTGCAGGGTAGGAGGGGAAGACTGTGTCTTAAGGGCACTGCCAGAACTGGTGGGGCACTCCCATCCACCTAATAATTCAAACGATCCTTCTCTACTGCTCCTGCTCCTGCTCTTGCCTTTGTTGTCGTCATTGAACACAGAGATTTTTGTTGGAAGTGCGGTCCTGTCACATGTTCAGAAACGAGGGTGTCATTTCATTGGTTGGAGACTGAGAATAATAAGGTCCCATTGACATGTGGTATGTGAGGAGAAACTCTCCTTCTCAGACCTCTGCCAGCTCTCTTGGGTTCGGTTGGGATCCCTGCAATGCTACTATAAAGCACCATTTGTCTCATGCATGATTTAGAAGTGTTTTGTTTGATTTCCAATATTTGGAATTACTTTCTAGATATTTTATTGGTATTTCTTGATTGACTTTTGTTTTGGTCAAAAATCATAATCTGTGAGCTCTGTATGTGTGTCTGTTGCATACACATATGGGTATTGGTGTGCATCCCTGCATGTGGACATATGGAAGGCAGAACAAGATATCTGGTGCCATCCTCTATCAATCTCCAATTTATTGCCTTGGGACAGGGTCAAACATTCATATTCACAAGATAAAAATAATTTTTGTTTTCTGTTTTTGTTTTTGAAACAGAGTCTTGCTATGTAGCTTTAGTTGGCCTGGAACTCACAGAGATCCTCCTGATTCTGCCTCTTGAGTGCTCGAATTAAAGGCATCTTCCACCAGGCCCAAACAAATAAATCATTGAAAATAGTTTGTCAACAAGCCTCTAGTTCTCATGACCCAGAACAGTGTCTAGGTCTGTAGGCCACAAGCACTCCAAGGGCCTAGGTGATAAACCAAAGGGGGCTGTTCCTTTCTGGTCACCATTTCTATCTGAGTTGACCTAAATGACCCGTCAAACTCTTGTTTGTGACACCATAAAGGTAGCAATCTAATGCCTTTTCCTTATGCTCACAGGCCCTTAACTTGGATGGATTCCACCCACAAAAGAAAAACCAGCAGGGGAAACACACAGGAATGCTCAAACATACCTGGTCCTTGGGTAAGATTGCCTAAGATTCAAGACTTGTCCCCTGAAGAACCTACCCAATGAGATCAGAAGGTAGGCCAAGGAACTATAATCAAAAAAGAATCCAGGGGAATAGTAAACTTCACAAATAGACAGGACAGGGGATCTTGGACAAAACCAAAGAACCAGGGCAAGTGAGGTGGCTCAGTGGTTCAAGGGGATTGCTATCAAGCCTGATGACCCAACTTCAATCCCCTGCACCCACATGGCAGCAGTGTGATAAATGATGATCCTCACTTCATAATAAGAGTCCAGGAGGGTTGGAGAGATGGCTGAGTGGTGCAGAGCACTGGCTGCTCTAACAGAGGACCCAGGTTTGATTCTTAGAACCCCCATGCACTCATTGTTGGTGACTCCAGTCTCAGGGGATCTGATGTCCTCTTCTGGCCTCCTTGAACATTGCACACACATGGTGCACAGACATGCATATAGATAAAAACACCATACAAATAAAATAAAATGAGCAAAACAAAAAAAAAAAATTTAAAGGAGCGTGCTGGAGACGCAGAGCAGCACAGTGAACTATTATGACTCCACAAAGCAGGCATCAGCCCTGAGAAAAAGAGGCAAGAACACTGGTTCTTAAGTTCCTGATTCTATTTCCCTGTCCCTGAATTTCTCATTGGCTGAGTTTTTCAGGGAGATACAAGATTAGTATAGTCCCCACCAAACACCCCATCCTCCTAGGGCTTGAGATGCACTCCTCAATTTCCAGATATGAGGGCTCAGTCACATAGTCGGCTACAACTTTTCAATCCTAGGATAAACTCAGAAGCACTCAGGCAAGCAGGCACCAGCTGCTAGATATGCGCCTAGAGCCTCTGCTGGCCTGAGAGTCCCTGACGATGCTCGCTCATACTAAAAATGGACCAGAATGATTTATTTCTCACAAAAGGAGAGAACTGTCCCACAAGTTGTCCTCTGACTTCCACATGCATAAGGACAAACAGACAGACAGACACACACACACACACAGAGAGAGAGAGAGAGAGAGAGACAGACAGACAGAGACAGAGACAGAGACAGAGAGACAGAGGTGGCAAAGGTAAATACATAAAAAAATAAACTTCTTTATTTTTAAGAAAAGAGTAAAGAACCAGTTTATGGGGTCTTAGCATAACAAGTATGTTCTGCTCTCAATGACTTGATCCTTGGATGTGGAAAAAGGCTCTACCTCCTTGGCCACATGAAGAAATAACTACAGTCCATTACTGATAATTTACCTCTGTGGTCACTTCAAGGCTATTGGCTGCGGCCTCTAACTCAGGATGTGTGCCTGGAACAGGAGGCAGCCAATCATGTATATGCAGTCTGTTTGCCCTTTCTGGCTTTTCTCAGCTTTATATCTTCCTATTAGATTTATATATGTGTAATATCACAGCTAATCCTAGTTACTGTCCTCTGTTTACCCATCAGCCTTGGGGCCCTTTAGTGTGACCAGCTGTTGTTCACTGGTTTATTTTGAGGACCCATGACAGAATGTTAACTTTCCTTTTTTAAAGTTGCTTATGACCCAAACACACCATATTCATGTGTGAAGTTACCAAAGAGTGAGTAAAGATTTAAAAGAAAAAAAAAAAACAAACTGAATCCCCGAGAAACCAGATCAAATAGGTCTGATAGATAGAACCTAATTTAAAATTGTTGTTGTCTGCCCACAGCTCAGTTTTGTTTGGGGACTTTACCAAATAAATCTGAAGTTAGTCTTAACTTTTAAAGTTGCCCCTTTGAGAATCTGACTGCTCTCTCAATTCTTGAACTCCTGGCCTACTTTATCAATATCAATGACGCTAAGAAGAAAAAGAAATCTGACCATTAAATAAGAGTAACTGTATTAGTTACTTTTCTGTTGTTGTGATAAAACACTGTGACCAGACAACTTATAGAAG
Organism: Peromyscus leucopus; assembly: GCF_004664715.2. NCBI lineage: Eukaryota > Metazoa > Chordata > Mammalia > Rodentia > Cricetidae > Peromyscus > Peromyscus leucopus. The sequence goes on along the minus strand of NC_051086.1, from coordinate 34,136,361 downwards.
AGAGAGTTTATTTTGGCCTATGGTTCCAGAGGGGTAAGAGTCCATCGTAACAGAGAACCATGGCAGTGAGCAGCAGGATGGGGAAGCTGAGAATTCATCTTCAAAGGCAAGCATGATGCAGAGAGAGTGAACTGAAGTGCACATACCCCCCCCTCGCTGGCATACTTCCTCCAGCAAGGCCACACCTCCTAAACCCCTAAACCAATAGTGCCACCAGCTGGGACCAAGAGTTCGAATATGAGAGCTTACAAGGGACATTTTGATTCAAACCACAACAGTAACCATCTGGCCGGGACTCTGATTCCAGCATTATGTTAGCAAAGGGGGTTATTTGTTACAGTGACACACACAGGCTGAGACATTCCTGCCGCCAGAGTAGAGGAGACTGTGGGGAGATTATAGTCTGTTCCCAGAGTCACCAGGAACCTGTGGGTCCTAGACTCTGGGTCCATGAGGGGCCAGGAGGAGAGTTTGGTGTCTGTAGGGAAATCCTGAAGCCAAATCACTAATTTATTTTTACTACATGAAGAAAGAATATTTTACATCTCCCGTGTGTCTCTAAGAGTTGGGTGACAGGACCCATTTGACACCTGAGGAGGAACAAATGGTGCCTGTGTGTAAGAAAGAGATGTGCAGGGAGAGAAAGATGTGGTGAGATGAACCAGGATGAACATCACTATATTCAGAGCCAGGACAGACTCTGGACAGAGCTGTTGGTGAGAACAGGAAGGACCCATAAGCCAGCTGAATGGAGTAAGAAAAGAAGTGAGGACCCAGAGACCATGAGGGAGAGCTACTGAAGACTGACTGACCACTGGTCCCCACCCAGGAGATGGAAGTCAGAACTGTCTGGATATGAGGAAATATGACAGCTGACATTCTGGACATCTGGCGTTCAGTACACACTACATGAGGGCTGGAACACTGGACACTCCCACCCATGTTCCAGAATAAGCTTAGACTGGACTCTGAAGGTCCAAGTTCCAATTATAATCCTGACATTAATTTATGTCCCCATGTCCCTAGGCATGACTGTGAGTCTAGACTTCAGCTTTGTAAGGAAATCTCTGCTTCCTGGAGCCCATGAGAACAAGAAGGGATATGTGCATTTTATGGGTGAGCAGAGCTGCTATCCAAGGCTTCATGATGCCTCCTAGGCAGCCCTAAGAGTCATGCTGAGGAACAAAACCTACACCCTGAAATGTTAGGTGGGAAGAGAAGGTGAGAGGTAGTGTTCTGAGCTGTAGAAAGTAGGAAAGGGACCCCCGTCTGGGACAAAAGGGAATCAACAACACCTCAGTTACCAGAGTCTCTGAGAGTGGAGCACTCTATAACCAACCTCTAGTTTCTAGCATGGGTGAGTTAAACTTCCTGTGGGTCATTCACCAGGCTAACCACAGCTCTGTTTGATGCCATAGGGTCAGGTAACTCCATCATCTCTTAAAATCCCCTGATCACTGTGGCAGCTGGGATCTCAGGGGATGTTAACACATGCCAGTTCAGAATGATTCCAAATTTTCTCAGTCTTTCTTGTCTGTGAAATAAGAGTCTTTGAATCATCCCTTTGAAGAAATATGTTGTACAGATCCTAAATGGTCTTATATAAAAACCTGGAACCAGATATTGGGGTAAGTGCTGAAAGATCAGAGAGACAAAGGAACAAGCCACAGCCACTTTTCACCTTGCCAACTCCATGAATCCTCTGACCCAATGTCCCTAAATCATCAGCTGGAAAGGCTCCCTAGCTCCTGTCTCCTCACTCTTTATATGCCTTTCTCTGCCCGGCCACTTCACTTCCCATCTCAACCTTCCTAGTGCTGGGATTAATGCCATGTGTGCTTCCCAAATACTGGAGTTAAAGGTGGGTGCCACTACTGCCTGGTTCTGTTTCTCTCCTAGACTGGATCAGTCTCAGCTTGGCCATGAACTCACAGAGATCCAGACAGGTCTCTGCCTCCAGAGTGCTAGGATTAAAAATGTGTGTCACTACAGCCTCACCTCTATGTTTAACTCTGCGGCTGGTTCTGTTCTCTGATCTTCAGACAAGCTTTATTACTTAAGATTACAAATATCACTACAGAGATAAGTTTCAAAGTGTGTGACAGAGAATATTAGTCAGCATCCAAATCAAAAGCATAATCACCATCTTCTACCACTAATCCAAGGCAAGGTCATGTGAGCACCAGACCAGTCTGAGTGTCTGTTTATAAAAATGAAAAAAATGCATGACGTCTAGGAGTCCTCTCAGCTCTAGAAATTTCAGATTCTAGGATCTGAGAATTATCTTCCTTAGGGCTCCTTTGATGTCACGATTCCTCAGGCTATAGATGAAGGGATTGGCCATGGGTGTCACCACTGTGAAGAGGACAGAGGCCACTGCATCCTGTAGTGAGTAGGAGGAAATGGGGTGCATATAAACTCCTAGGATCGTCCCGTAGAATAAGCAGACCACGGTGAGGTGAGATCCACATGTGGACAGGGCTTTCCTTATTCCATGGGCAGAGGGCATCTTCAAGACCTTAGAGTAGATGTAGGCATAGGAAACAACAATGCATACAAATGGTGTAATAAATATCACTGCACCCTCAGTGAAGGCTGTGACGTCATTGATAAAGGTGTCAGAACAAGAGAGCTTCAGGACAAGGTAGGGGTCACAGAAGAAGTGGTGCACTGCATTGTGGGAACAGAAGGTGAGTTGAACCATGAGAAGAATGTGCAAGAGAGCATGCAGGTTTGTGATGACCCATGATATGGTCACCAGGAGGACACAGAGTCTGGGCCTCATCATCATGGTGTAGTGGAGTGGGTGACAAATGGCCACATAGCGGTCATAGGCCATCACACTCAGCAGGAAGCCATCCATGTTGCCAAATATGAACATGAAGTACATCTGGGCCATACACTCCGAGTAAGAGATGGACTTGCTTCCCACCACGTGATTCACCAGAGCCTTGGGAACAGTGACTGAGGAAAAGCAGATGTCAACAGTGGAGAGGTTGGCCAGGAAGAAGTACATGGGTGTGTGGAGATGAGGGTCACAGCTGATGGCCAGAATGATGAGAAGGTTCCCAGAGATGGTGACCATGTACATCCCCAAGAACAGCCCAAAGACGACCTCTTCTTGGTCTGACTCTTCAGAGAGACCCAGGAGGAGGAATTCTGTAGTGATCGTCTGATTGTCACTGTCCATGTCTTTGGAAAGAGAGTGAGACCCATATAGTGAAATCATTCACCAACACTTGAAGAAAACTGTTACGAACTTTTGAAATTTTTGCTTATTATTTGAGAATTAACTGCTAATAAAATGACTTACAATGTATTTTTATAGCAATGAGTGGTCCATTGTTAAAGGACTGAATTCTAAAGACTATGATTTTATTGACTCTGCTCTTGCTTCCTAGTGACATATATATGTGCATTTTATACAAGAATTAACGCAGTCTAGGAATTGATGTACTGCATTTCACTGTATATATGAAGAAACTGAGGAGTGCGCAACTAGATGCCTTATCAAAAATTGCTGATCGATGTCAGTGAGAGTTCAAAACAAGCTAATGGTCTTGTTCTCTGTGTTCCACATAGACACATATGGGCATATACGCTCACATATACATGAACATAACCACACATAGGTGCATGAACACACACACACCATGCACAACACACATACATACACAAACACACACATAGATATTATGTAACACAACACACAACCACACTTTTTCTTACATGTTCTTTTGTCTGATCAGGAATTTCTGAGTGTAAGTAATCTTCCTGCCTCAATTTCCAGATCGCTGGGAGGATAGGCAGGTATAATGTCCCCAACAATTTTTATGTTATATTAGCTACCATTGATTAAATTGTAATCAAATGAAAAGTCACTACTAAGTGTCATATATTATAAACCCAGAGGTTGTGCTGTGGCTTTTCTATTTCCTCACAACTGGGGAGGTCAAAAGGCTTTGACTGGCTGTTGTGTCTTCACATTCTGTTAGATACTAAGATGTTTTCACCACAGCTCACAGCTGTTTTTCTGCTCACCTGAGCTGTGGGCCGGACTCCTGTGTGCAGTGTACCCTCCTTTCTGCACACAGAAGAGGGGGGCGCATACGGAGTCTAAGTGCAATGGTTTCCTATTGGAGAAAAAAGGTTTCACAGGTGGATAAAAGGCAGATTCATGGGCATCTCAAAAGACAATCCCAAGGCTAGGAAATCACCATGGCCAGGAGGTCAGGATCACATCTGGACTGCAGTGCCCATGGAGGGATGCCAGGCAATTTAAGCTGAGAAAGGGAGGAGAGTCACCCTGGGGTGACTAGTCAGACTAGTCAGACTAGAGTCAAGCTCAACAGGGTCTTCTTTCCCCGCTGATTCCGCCAAGCCCGTTCCCTTGGCTGTGGTTTCGCTGGATAGTAGGTAGGGACAGTGGGAATCTCGTTCATCCATTCATGCGCGTCACTAATTAGATGACGAGGCATTTGGCTACCTTAAGAGAGTCATAGTTACTCCCGCCGTTTACCCGCGCTTCATTGAATTTCTTCACTTTGACATTCAGAGCACTGGGCAGAAATCACATCGCGTCAACACCCGCCGCGGGCCTTCGCGATGCTTTGTTTTAATTAAACAGTCGGATTCCCCTGGTCCGCACCAGTTCTAAGTCGGCTGCTAGGCGCCGGCCGAGGCGAGGCGCCGCGCGGAAAACCGCGGCCCGGGGGGCGGACCCGGCGGGGGAAGACCGGCGCGGCCCCGACCCTCCGCCCGCGCGGGAGACGCGGACGGCCGGGGAGAGCGGGAGCAGGCGAGGAGGGGAGACCCCCCCAGCGCCGCCCCGGACCCCCGCGACCGCGCCGCGGCCGCGTGGACGGGAGGAGGCGCGGGGCGCACCGGCGCCCGCCGGGCTCCCCGGGTGCGGCCATGACGCCTGCCACAGCTGGGGCGATCCATGGGAAGAGGTGACAACTGTCATGTGAAATGGCCTGGCTGCTGGGACAGAACATGACATGGGAACTGATAATGTTGTTTATAGGATGCCTGTATGGTAGACACAGTGAGGCCACTATACTGTGAGAGGGAAATGGAGCAAAGCGCTGACTTGTGAAATCCAAGTTAACTTTCAGAACGTTACAATGGATGTAGAACAATGTAACAACAACAGTAAAATCTAGAAGGAGGCCTGGGGAGATGGCTCAGTGTGAAAAGCATGAGCCATGTAAGTGTGAAGTCCTGAGTTCAAATCCCCAGAACCCTCATAAAACTCCGCACAATAGACATGTCTTCTATCCCAGTGCTTTCATGGTGAAATGAGAATTTAAAAACCTAGAATAAGGCGCCTCCGCCGGCAGCTCCCTCCCCCCCGCCCTCCCGTTCCCGGGCGGCCGGTCTGAAGCGGCGGCGCTATGAGCTGGCCGGCCGCCCCCGGCTCGGGCTGTGAGGCGCTCGGGGCCGGGGTGCGCGCGGCGCGGCGGGCGGCGGACGCTCCTGCTCGGCGGCGGCCATGCGCGCGGGCCGGGGCGGCGTCCCGGGGACCGGCGGCCTGAGGCCCCGCCGCCGCCGCTGCTGCTGCTGCTGCTGGCGCTGCTGCCCGCCGCCGCCCCGCGGTCCCCGGCCCTGGCCGCCGCTCCCGCGGGGCCCAGCGTGAGCCTCTACCTGAGCGAGGACGAGGTGCGCCGGCTGCTCGGTCTTGATGCAGAACTTTACTATGTGAGAAATGACCTTATTAGTCACTACGCGCTGTCCTTTAACCTGCTAGTGCCCAGTGAGACAAACTTCCTGCACTTCACTTGGCATGCAAAGTCCAAGGTTGAATATAAGCTGGGATTCCAAGTAGACAATTTTGTGGCTATGGGCATGCCCCAGGTCAATATTTCTGCTCAAGGGGAAGTCCCACGCACTTTATCAGTGTTTCGGGTCGAGCTTTCCTGTACCGGCAAAGTAGACTCTGAAGTTATGATACTAATGCAGCTCAACCTGACAGTAAATTCTTCAAAAAATTTTACAGTTTTAAATTTTAAACGAAGGAAAATGTGCTACAAAAAACTTGAAGAAGTAAAAACTTCAGCCTTGGACAGAAACACTAGCAGAACTATTTATGATCCTGTACATGCAGCTCCAACCACTTCCACGCGTGTGTTTTATATCAGTGTAGGGGTTTGCTGTGCAGTAATATTCCTTGTAGCAATAATATTAGCCGTTTTGCACCTTCATAGTATGAAAAGGATTGAACTGGATGACAGCATCAGCGCCAGCAGTAGTTCCCAAGGGCTGTCTCAGCCATCCACCCAGACGACTCAGTATCTGAGAGCTGACACACCCAACAATGCGACTCCCATCACCAGCTCCTCAGGTTACCCTACCTTGCGGATAGAGAAGAACGACTTGCGGAGTGTCACTCTGTTGGAGGCCAAAGCCAAGGTGAAGGACATAGCGATCTCCAGGGAGAGGATAACACTGAAAGACGTTCTTCAAGAAGGTACTTTTGGGCGTATTTTCCATGGGATTTTAGTAGATGAAAAAGATCCAAATAAAGAAAAGCAGACATTCGTAAAAACAGTCAAAGATCAAGCTTCTGAAGTTCAGGTGACGATGATGCTCACTGAGAGCTGTAAGCTCCGAGGCCTCCATCACAGAAACCTCCTTCCTATTACTCATGTGTGCATAGAAGAAGGAGAAAAGCCCATGGTGATACTGCCGTACATGAACTGGGGCAATCTTAAACTGTTTCTACGGCAGTGCAAATTAGTAGAAGCCAATAACCCACAGGCAATTTCCCAGCAAGATTTGGTACATATGGCTATTCAGATTGCCTGTGGGATGAGCTACCTGGCAAGAAGAGAAGTGATCCATAAAGACCTGGCTGCTAGGAACTGTGTCATCGACGACACACTTCAAGTGAAAATCACAGACAATGCCCTTTCCAGAGATTTGTTTCCCATGGACTACCACTGTCTAGGGGACAATGAGAACAGACCAGTGCGATGGATGGCGCTGGAGAGCCTGGTTAACAATGAATTCTCTAGTGCTAGTGATGTGTGGGCCTTTGGAGTGACTCTGTGGGAGCTCATGACTCTGGGCCAGACGCCCTACGTGGACATCGATCCCTTTGAGATGGCCGCTTACCTGAAAGATGGTTACCGAATAGCCCAGCCAATCAACTGCCCTGATGAACTGTTTGCTGTGATGGCCTGTTGCTGGGCCTTGGACCCAGAGGAGAGGCCTAAGTTCCAGCAGCTGGTCCAGTGCCTCACGGAGTTCCATGCCGCCCTGGGAGCCTACGTCTGACTTCATTCCCAGCCCCACAGCTTGGAGGAAAGTGCCTGATGCAGATGCTCTGCGTGCAGTGTGGCGCCTGCAGAAGCCCATGTGTCTCCCAGAACACTGTGCCTTAGGAATGCTTCCAAACTGAACTGAAGACACACTTCATGTGGAGTATTTTCTAGAAACCACTTTTATTAGGTTGAACTGAAAGGGGTTTTGTAAATTTTTTGGCCAAAAAATTTTTTAAAATATAGTTACTTTGGACTAGGGGGTGCATTCTTAAAAAAATAAATAAACAGTTTTAAAAATTGTTTAGACACAAAAAAAAAAAAAAAAAAAAAAAAACCTAGAATAAGCTTCCAATGGGTCACAGGGTCAGTGGACTGCAGAAGCAGAGATGAGACAGAATGATCAATAGTTCATAAGGACCAACAAAAGTATCTTTTGACTGTAGATGTTAATGTTCTAGAAGCCAGATAGTTTCCTATCAAAGAAATAGAAAAAGATGCACAAAGGGATGTAAAGACAACTTGTTTCTGTGGGGCAAGACCACAGTTAAGGCTCAGTCCTGAGAGCATTAAGCTGTAGTCATTCCATATTTTCATTAAGAGATGGTGGGCACTGGAATGGTCAGTTGCTGGAAATAATACTAACATCATGGTTTAAGCCCTAGGTGTACGGCTTCCACGGGACACCAGTGCATCATGGTAGGTCATGCTTGGATGCCCCTTTGTTTGGCTCTTCAACTCTAGCTTTTGGATTTCAATTCCACTTCCTCTTAAGCCTCTGTTTAGAGACAGAATTCTGCTGCCACGACTGTAAAAAAAGAACCTTTGGGATGTGTGTGTGTGTGTGTGTGTGTGTGTGTGTGTGTGTGTGTGTGTGTATGTGTATGTGTGTGTATGTATATATCCTAATGTGTGTCTGTTTTGCTGCATTGGTTTCCGGGAGTTGTGGACATGTCCAGAGTGTCTGAGATGCCAGATGCGCAGCTATGTCTGCATCACTGGGTGTTGGAGACCCTGCACCTTAAAGGCAGCTTTGTCTCTGGACTCCAATTGGAGTCAACAGTCCACAGCTGGTTCCAGTAGCATCCAAGCCGCCACAGCCTGAGACACCTTCATTATACACCTGGACACGCCAGAGGATGGGCAGAGAACAAATACGAAGACCAGGGTGCAATAATGACTTTCTCTGTCTCTGTTTCTCCCTGTCCCTATCTCTGTCTCTCTGTGCGTGTGTGTTTGTGTGTGTGTGTGTGTGTGTGTGTGTGTGTGTGTGTGTCACTCTGTGTTTCTCTCTCTGTCTCTCTCTTTCCCTCACTCCCTCTCTGCCCCCACCCCTCACTTCTGAACAGGCTTTGTAACAGCCCGCAGTACTGCTCCTAACACACTAACCTCCATTATGTCCTTCTGCTTGCTCTGCCCACTTTGCGGCTTCCACTGTGTCTTAGTGCTGAGCACCTCATGGAGGACAAGGCATGGACATGTAGGAGTGAGATGCTTTTCCTCCTTTGAACTTGGTCAGAGGCAGAGGGTGAATGAAGTTCTTTCTCTGTCAACCCATGTGCTCAAGTCCATGGGAGTCTGCCTGTGGTGGGGGTGCCCTCTGCTGCTCCCTCAGCCACCTTACCTGGGTGCTCTGGGCTGCTGTCAGGTGTCTTCAGGTAAGTTCTGTCTCTGCTCCTGCCATGTTTGAGGCTGGGTTTTGAGAAATCCACACTTGAAGCTGAGAAAGGAAGGACCTTTCCTCCCTAGAAGAGAACATTTAGAATGAGGCATGTGGCTCTCTCTGGTCAAGCTTGGATGGTTGGGAGTGAATATGTTGATTCTCCATCCCTGGAGATGGTGCCTGTATGAAGGTGGCTGCCAAGTTTGTGTTCCCCGAGGGTGGATTTCTCAGAGGTTCTAATTAGAGACAAGGATGAAGTGTTCACATTCTGTATTCTGTCTGGGCACTGAAAATTAGGATTCTCAGAAAGTCAGTTCTTGAACAGGTGCTCACTGCCAGGGCTCTATCCTTGGTTAATTATTTATATTTCATCATTTCTGATAAGATGGTGCTTACCGATGTGTGTGTGTGTATGTATGTATGTATGTATATATATATATATGTATATATAAGGTAGTATCACAATATATAAATATTATGTATCATATAGCAATACAATGTAAAAGTTTGTCAAGTAACAGTAGAAGTTAAGGTGAACAGAAACTTGATGCCCAAATCTAATGAATACATTACTAGAAATCAGACTACAAACCAAATAAAGTCATCATTATTTTAGGTATGGCCCAAAACCAAAATTGGAGCCCTCTGTCAAGTATTAATCAGTTACCAAACCCTACAGCAGTGGCTTCTATAACAAGAATAGAAATGATGCAGGAAAAGCACTTGAAAAAATTGTAAAAATATTAATTAGTGTAAAACTTCTCAACCAATCCAAATCAAAGGGCTTCTCAACTTGATGAAAGGTTTTTACAAAAAGATTTCATTGCTACCAGTAAGGTGCCCAATATTAATCTTTATCTGTCGTTGTTTTCTCTGAATGACTTTGCTAGTCTACTCATTCCCTGTTCATATAACTGTTAGACTAAGCTCAACTATTTTAAAAAAGAAGTTTTAAGTTATTTGATTTGACAGCAATAAATACATTCAGTGTTTTTAAAAATAATTTATTTCCTCTGAACTTTCAATACCATGTATTTCTCTAACCATTGGACTCTTCTTTTTCTTCTTTCAGCTTGTCAAACACAAAACAAAACAAAACAAAACACAAAATGACTTGTAGGGGCAGCATGATTGCTCAGAAAGTAAAGACACTTAACACTAAGTGTGAATTTGATCCCTAGAATATACACTGCCAGAGGAGAGAACTCACTCCTAAAAGTTTCCCTCTGACCTTCACATGCACACCATAGCACACATGCACACACACACACACACACACACACACACACACACACACACAGAGAGAAATGTAATTCTTTTTGTTTGTTTGTTTGTTTGTTTGTTTTTCGAGACAGGGTTTCTCTGCGTAGCTTTGTGCCTTTCCTGGAGCTCACTTGGTAGCCCAGGCTGGCCTCAAACTCACAGAGATCTGCCTGGCTCTGCCTCCCGAGTGCTGGGATTAAAGGCGTGGGCCACCACCGCCCGGCTCAGCTGTTAAAGGCTAGGCTCACAACCAAAAATGTAAGAGAAATGTAATTCTTAAAAAAATGTCTTAAAAAGATAAAGACATTGCATACATTTTTAAAAATTGTTTCTCTTTATTTTCTCTTTTCTGACAGGGTCTCACCACATAGCCCATGAATACCTGGAAATCACATCCTTTTGTCTAGGCTTCCAAGAGCTGGGATTAAAGATCTCACTGTATACAGGCGGCACAGCAAAAAATGGTGCAAACATGACCACACCATGGTGTGGGTAAAGGGAAGCCAGGTTTCTATTGCTGATCTGAGAGAGAAGAGCCAGAGTATTGGGAAGAGTTCAGAGCAGAGAGAGAAAGAAACAGACTGGGCATGGCCAGGGCTGTCTGTGAGGGAAGAGAGAACAACCAGAAACAGAACAGAGAAGCGTAGTGAGACTAGCCAGAGCAGAAAATAGTGAGGCTGGGAGGATCTCTGAGTTATAAGAGGGATGAAGAGCTGTGGGGAGGGAAGCCCCTGAGCTGGAGGGAGTTTGGGGTAGAGGAGGTGAGAGGGCTGGAATGCCAGCATGGACATGGGTAACAGGTACTTGTGATACCAAGGGGCCTAGAAGTCAGCATGGCTCTGATAGGCACCATGGGTAGCCATGTGTCCCTTCAGCCAGACATAAAGGAAATTATGCCTTTCAGCAGATGACAACTGACTTCACAAATTCCTGAGGAATGCTGGCTTTTATCTAACTACCATAAACACTGTAGTCCAGATTGAGCTCATATGGGATATATGGACAGACTTTTAGAGTTTGGGAAATTGGGGTTTCATTTGGATCTGAAACACAACCAGGAATGGCTTTGTATACGATACTATTATAAAGTGCACTTCAAAAAATATTGACTCCAAATTTCATTGTTGGCATATAGAAAAACAATTTAGTTTTGAGTATTGACATTACACACTGTGATCTTTAAAACTTGGCCATATTTTCCTTTGTGAGTTTTCTGTGTTTGTTGGCTTGCTTTGTTTTTCTTCCGGCATGTCCCTTGGCATTTTCTGTATCCAGCAAATGCTTTCAGTGTTTTTATTTTTCATTTCAATCTCTACATCTTCTTGTTCTTGCACCATTACAGGACTCCAGTGCAAAGATGAAATGACTTGGTCAGAACATACTTCTAACCTTGTCCCCAGGTTCAGAGGAGAGATGGTTTAGTCTTTCTTTCGTCTTATAAATAATGTTTGCTGCAAGGTTTGGGGTTTGATTGATTGATTGGAAAAAGCCCTCCCTGGTGGAGGACCCTCCCTTTGACTTCCTTAAGTGTCTGATTGCAAACACTGGAACAGGGGGAAAGCTGATAATCCTCTCGTGTTCCGATAAGTCATTGTCGCTCTTGGTTCTAGTGAAGCTAACATCCTTGCCCTTCTCTCAGGGGTCCTCCAGATCATCAAAACATACACCTGTAGTTTTTTTGGTTTTGTCTGTTTTTTACTCTTTGGGGGCCCATCACCCCGCTCCCAAATAAATACAGGGAGACTTATTCTTACTTACGAATGCCTGGCTTTAGCTTGACTTGTTTCTGGACAGCTTATCCTGTTTCTCTTTAACTACATTTTGCCTCTGGGCTTTTTACCTTTCTTTATCCTATATATGTTTCTTTCCTTCTTCCTCCGTGGCTGGCCGTGTGGCTGAGTGGCTGGCCCCTGGCATCCTCCTCTCCTCCTTTTCTTGCTCCTTGCTCTCCTCTTGAACCTAGATTTCTCCTCTTGTTTATTCTTTCTGCCTGGCAACCCTGCTTATTTCTCTCTCCTGCCTTGCTATTGGCCCTTTGGCTCTTTATTAGGTTCAATCAGGTGTTTTAGGCAGACAAAGTAACACAGCTTTACAAAGTTAAGCAAATGCAATATAAAAGAATGCAACACATCGTTGCAGCAGGAAACAAATATTCCACAGCATAAACAAATGTAACACATCTTAAACTAATATTCCATGATATCCACCTGCTAAATCCCATAGACAAAAGCCCAGGGCCACCTCTAGCACCAGCAGTTTCAGAAAGTAGACTGTTCTCCATGCTTAGGAATGGGGAGAGTGTTTCACGCATGCCAAGGCCTTTCTCACCAAAGAGCTACAGCCTTCACCAGAGAGCCCCAGGTTACTGTCACGCTGTGAGCAGGCTCTGGAGCTCTGAAACAGCTCATTATCACTGGCTCTTTGCTTTGGGGTTGCCATGTGGGGGTGACCAATCCCTACAAGTTCCTGCCCATCACTGTGCACAAGTGTCTGATTCTGTACTTCATGCTCTAGTCTGTGGAGTGCTTGGACTGTTCTCTGGCTTGATTACAGAAGTTTATAATGAGGATTTATATATAAATAGAGACATATATCTGTTTCTATGCAACTCTAGTGCTAACGCTTATAGCCAGATAAAATTGTCTTGTATTTCTATTATCATTTACAGCTTTTCAGTTAGAGAAAAACAGAAAACTTCATCTCTGCAATGTTAGAATTGATGGTTTATTAGGAAGAAGCATTCCCTTGTGCAATTCTGTCTCTATGCTTTACAGTATCCTTAAGCTGCTCATGTTTACTGTTAACAGTATTCTTGTGTGTTCCACAAGTGTGTTCTTATCACAAGTGTGATCTCTTTGCCCACTCTGTCTTGTAACTGGACATTGTCCATGCATATGAAGGCTATTGATAACTATTTGTTAATTGCAAATCCTCATAACTTGCTGGATCATTTCTGCATTTGATTGTAGTTGGTTTATTTTTTATTCTTTTGGCTCTTTTACTCTTTGGGGGAGGCTGCCACCCAGTCCCCAAATTAATCATACATGGAGGCTTATTCCTTCTTATGAATACCTGGCCTCAGCTTGGCTTATTTCTAGCCAGCTTTCCTTAACTTAAATTATCCCATCTACCTTCTGCCTCTGGGCTTTTTCCCTTTCTTACTTCTGTATATCTTACTTTCACTCTTACTCCGTGGCTGGCTGGGTGGCTGGGTGGCTGGGTGGCTGGGTGGCTGGCCCCTAGCATTCTCCTCTCCTTGTTCTCTTGCTCTTCCCTAATTCTGTCTCTCAGATTTCTCTTCCTATTCATTCTCTCTGCTTGCCAGTCACACCTACCCTTTCTCCTACCTTGCTAGTGGCCGTTCAGCTCTTTATTGGACTAATCAGGTATTTTAGACAGGAAAAGTAATACAGCTTCACAGAGTTAAACAAATACAACATAAAAGAATGCAGCTCATCTTTGCATTATTAAACAGATGTTCCACAGCACAAAAAAATGTAACACATCTTAAAATAATACTCTACAACATTTGACTTAGTCTTACGTTGTTTTCTTTAAAAATTTATATTATGCCACCATATGCTCTGCCTGTAAAGATAGTTTTGCTTACTGTCTGCAGCTTCCAGTATACATCCCTGGGTGGCACCAGTTTCCATGAGGAGGAGGAAAAGGCCAACAGGGCACAAGGGGAGCAGAGGGTCTGCAAAGGGTACATTCTGAGCTGTGAAATGTAGAAGACATGCTTAAGCCTGGGGCAGAAAAAAAACTTGCCATTTTCCCACCTGCAGGTGGACTAGATGCTCCTCATCAGAGGCCAGAGAGAGGTCAGAGAAGGATGTCAGCTCTAAAGTGCTGGAGAAGCACCAGTTCTCTGTGGGAGCAGGCGTCTGACAGACTGGGAGGGACCATCTCAAAGCACAGCAACACAGTTATCCCAGTGTTTCTGTCTGAGAAATGTGCTCCTCACAATAAGCCCTTTCCAGAGAAGACAAATTACTGCTTTTATGAAAATGAGCATCTGCCAGCTTCAAATTTAAAAATACAACCATGACCATTTGTCATTAGTCACAGGAAAAGCTGTGCATTAATTCTATACCAATCAGCACGTCCTTTTCTCTGTAGAGATGAACAGATGCGTGGTGTCCGGGAATCCTCTCAGCTCTAAATAATTCACATTTTAGCACCTGAGAATTGTCTTCCTCAGGGCTCCTTTCATGTCACGATTCCTCAGGCTGTAGATGAAGGGATTGACCAGCGGTGTCACCACTGTGAAGATGACAGTGGCCACCGTGTCCTGTAGTGAGTACGAGGATGAAGGACGCATATAGACCCCCAGGATTGCACCATAGAAGAGAGAGACCACAGTGAGGTGAGACCCACACGTGGATAGAGCTTTCTTTATCCCACGGGCAGAGGGCATCTTCAGGACATTAGAGAAAATGTAAACATATGAAATAACAATGCATGAAAATGGTGTCAGGAATATCACCCCACCCACGGTGAAGACCATCAGGTCGTTGATAAAGGTATCAGAACAAGAGAGCTTCAGGATAGGGTAGGGGTCACAGAAGAAGTGGTGCACTGCATTGTGGGAACAGAAGGTGAGCCGAACCATGAGCAGAGTGTGCAAGAGAGCATGCAGGTTTGTGATGACCCATGATATGGCCACCAGAAGGACACAGAGTCTGGGCCTCATCATCAGGGTGTAGTGGAGTGGGTGACAAATGGCCACATAGCGGTCATAGGCCATCACACTCAGCAGGAAGCCGTCCATGTTGATGAATGTGATGAAGAAATAGATCTGGACCATACACTCCGTGTAAGAGATGGACTTGCTTCCCACCATGTGATTCACCAGCGCCTTGGGGATGGTGACTGAGGAAAAGCAGATGTCAACAGTGGAGAGGTTGGCCAGGAAGAAGTACATGGGTGTGTGGAGATGAGGGTCACAGCTGATGGCCAGGATGATGAGAAGGTTCCCAGACATGGTGACCAAGTACATCCACAAGAACATTCCAAAAACAACCTCTTCTTGCTCTGACTTTCCAGAGAGACCCAGGAGGAGGAATTCTGTGATCATAGTTTCATTATCTTCACCCATATCTGGGGAAAGGAAGTATCATCAGTCAGTAAGATTGTTTGCCAACATTTAGGCAAAAACAGTTTCTGTTGTGCAATGGTTTCCTGGTTGGTGATGAATAAATACCAACACACTTCCAATATTGTAGAATCTTGCAATAAAATCCCTGATAAATTCAGCAGGGTGCTATTCTAGTGCCCATACTTTCTGAACTACATTCCTGTTGCTAAGTTCCACACACAGGACATTTCCTACACAATATTTACCTTTGTCTAATAATTGAGGTGATGAATTTACTTTATAGATGATGAAATTTAGGATGGGACCTTTAGGTCATTTAACTCCATTCATGGAACCAAGTGAATAAATGTTCAAGCCAAGCTTAGTGCTTTTTTTTTTCTTTAGTCTACATGTTAATAGCTTTCATCATGGAAACTTTAACTAAGGAGCAAGTGCTGTATTGATTATATTATCATCTCCAAGTTTTTTACTCTTTCCTCCTTTCAGAGAGTTGGGAAGTATGTGGACTCTGAGAGACCTGCCTGGTGGTTTTATTAGCATTATATCTGTTGCTGAGCTCACGCGAGGGTCCCAATGTGAGCCTTACCCACCTCCTCCCTGTAGTCAGAGAAGAAAGCCTGCTTCAAGTATACCAGAGTGTTTTTCTGAGATGAAAAGCAATTACCAAGTGGTTAAAAAAAAAAATCTAATCAGTCTATCTCAAAGTCATGCACACTCTGACAAAGCCTCTCTGCAGAGTGGATGGGTGGGTCAGGTGAGACATCTGGGCTGCAATGCTCCTGGGAGAATTCAAGGTGCTTGCCCAGGAAAGCAGAGTACTGCTTGCCTACCTGATCAAAGGCAAACAAAGAGGCAGAGTCATCGGGTCAGTGGTTCTCACCTGTCTGTCATGTCCCCTTGGAGGCTGCATGTCAGACATTCTGCATACCGGACATTTACACTACAATTCACAACAGCAGCAACATTACAGTAATGAAGTAGCAATGAAAATAATGTTATCAAATGGGGTTCGCCACAACATGAAGAACTGTATTAAAGGGTCACAGCCTCAGGAAGGTGAGAACCACCGCTCTATGTGATAAGACCTGACTGTTGGGGTAGAGAGGGATACAAGCAGTATCTGGAGGGACTGGCTATAGATGGTGCCTGCTCTAGGTGTGGTGACTAGTCCTGGGGGCGCTAATTGTTGAAATTAAGGAGAAAGTGCTGAGAAAAGAAGTCGTTAAAATAGTCATTAGATTATTCATTCATATGTTTTGTGTATAAGTGTTCTGCTGGCAGGGTAGGGAAGAGGCATTGGATTCCCTGGAACTGGAGTTATGAACGACTGTGAGTCACCATGTGGACCACATATCATGTAGGTGCTGGAATCCCAATTCCAGTTTACCATAAGAGCAGTAAGTGCCTTTAACTGAGCTGTCTCTCAAGCCCCCCGAAAAATGCTTAAAAAAAAAAAACCTAGAGTAACTCCTAGACCCACAGGGTTGGACCAGGGGTAGAGTAACCTAGACAACGGTCCTGCGGTGTTGCTGGCTTATGGCTGCAGCACATGCTGAGGGGCAAAGGAGGATGTTCGACCCCTGCTGCCAAGACAGATGTAAGAAAGCAGGCTGGTGGGTCCTAAGGACAGACAGCATTCCTTCGTGTAAGTCAGACAGATGTAAGAGTGCCAGACTGAGGACAGAGTTCCCAGAGCAGAGACGAAGAGAAGAGAGGAAATGCAGTCTGAAGGGGATCTGCATTCAAACTTGAAATTGGTGCTAAGATCACATTCTGAAACAAGGTGAAAATCTCCTGTGCTCTCCTACTGAAGCACTTGTGACAGGAGGTGGCCCGGCATAGCCATGTTTCCTGCGGGAAAGAGATAGTGATGCTTCAGCAAGCTACACTTCCTTGGAAAAGCAGTGTGTTCAGACATGTCACACCTTTAATTGCGCCCACTCTGACTAGATATGTGGCAGGCATCCACTGAGGGAGAAGGCAGCCTCTGTTGCAGCTTCCTCGTAGAGAGACAGAGCTGCTATCATCGACAGGGATGCTTGGTTTGAGGAATTAAGCAAGTTGACATCTGCTTTCATCCACCAGCCTCTTGTGAGCCGTACGAGGACTTCATCAGAAATCTCTGATGTAGCTGTGTCCCTGAGCTTGGATCCATGGACTGTACAATTAAAACTGAGTGGTTCCTAGACTTGCCCAGTTCCCTATATGGGGCTCAGAATAGCATCCAAAGTAGCTTAAGTCTCAGACTCCTTTGTTACAGACTCAAGGGTCACAGTCAATGAACACAGAGAAGAAACTGGCACAAACAGGAAATTTGGCATGGAATAGGACAACCTTGCATGTCTGAGAGGGGATCTCTTTCCAGTAAAGGCTGATAGGAGCCTGTTCTCACAGCATCACTAACTCTAGATGTCTCCTCCTTGTCCACTTGTAGGACAAGCAACATTTCCCTCTGAACTTGGCTAGCTTCAGAAAGGTTTGAGGGTGCCCCCTCCCAATGCCATTCCTTATGGAGGTGTCTCTGGGCATCAGTGCTGTTGGGTGGACTGGTCCCTAGCCTGTGTCCCCAGCCATCTCACCTGCTGCTCTCCAAGGCTCTCATAGAATCCAGGTCTCTACTGCTCCCATCCTGGACTTGGATGAGGGGAAATTCACAGCGTGGGGTGAGAACTGAGGGCGTTCTCCTCACAAGGACATCTGGAGTGAGATGTCTGGCTGTCTTTGGTGAAGCCTAGGTGTTGGAGAGAAAACAAAGAGATGCAGGTTCTGTCCCTGGAGATCAGGACTTCCAAGAGGGTGAGAGGTTTGTTGTCATACTGGGGCATCCCAAGGGTTGATTCCTCAGAGGTCCTCATTAGGGGTATGTGCTCAGTGCTCAGTGTTTGCATTCTGTCTGCTTGGGCCAAAGAAATAAGAGTGGGGACAAACTTAGTTCCTGCATAAGTACATATCCACAGTCCTGTATTTTTATTAATGTAAGCATTTAAAAGGACAAATTCTCCCTCTAAACATTCTGTTTCTATGTGATTAATTTCCAATATCACTCAATTAAAATCCTCACTCCTTTTCACTGTGAGTTTTTTTTTAGTGTGTGTGGGAAAGACATCAATTCACTTACATTACGACCTCAGTACCACAGGTGTCTACAGTACACACAGTAAAGTCACAAGCGACTGAAGCTAAAACTTACAGTGTACAATGCATGTTGAGTTGTTCACAGGACAAACGTCAGACATCAGCCCTGGCTTTCTATCATTAGTATTTGTGTGTGAGTGTGTAAGTGTGTATCTGCATCAGTGTCTGTGGGACTGTGTACGTCTGTGCATATGTGGGCCAGAGGCTAGCTAGCCTTTTGTGCTGTTTTTCAGGTGCTTTCCATCCTGTCTTTTGAGAAAATGTCTCTGACTTGCTGATTCAGATAACTAGATGGCTAGTGTGTGTGATTGTGTGTGTGTGTGTGTGAGAGAGAGAGCGGGGGGGATCCCTTTCTCTACTCTCATGCAATATGGTATCATCTGCCTAGGGAACAGTTGCCTCTCATCATGGGCAGATTTTCCCACCTCAAGATAACGCAACACAAACACACTCATGGGCCAACCTAATCTACACAATCCCTCAGTGAGAAACCCTTCCCAGGGGACTCTAGATTGACAAGCTGACAGCTAACAGTAAGCCTCACAGTGAATGTGGCCTACCTGAAACTGTTTGTATGGTGAAACTCATCTGGTTTCAGCTGTGTCCCATGCAGCATTGCTCAGGCCATTTCTTCATTAGCATCTCAGCCTTTAATAATGGGGTCAAAATCAGGACCATTTTATTCTTTATATCAGGTCCCTATCTGAGGGGTCTCCCTCTACCTGTTTTCTGTTTCACATTGGAGCTCTTGCGATCCTTGAGAGCAGAGGCATACTTGAACCCAGCCACAATATCTCCTCACTGGTGTAGCTGTACCCAAGCTTGCAATCTGGTCCACAGTAACCAGGGCAGCATCTTCCCTGCACTGGAGCTCCTTCCTGCCTAGGATCTGGGATCCAGACCATGCGGGACTTACTTTCCTCTACTCTGATGTGCCTTATTTACAAGTTCCACCCAATGTGCATGGTTCATAAACCTTCTCACATGTGCCCCCCTAAGGCCCAGGAGGACAAATGCATCTCCCAGTGATGCCACTCATCACTGAGCACAAAACAATACAGAGGTGGTTACAGCTAGGGCTCCACTTCTGAGCTTCATGTGTCTGGACTATGAGCCCAGGGAAGATCAAGACGAAGAGGTGTCCTCCTGTGTAACCAGTGGCGTACACTCCAGCATCTCCAAGAGAATACAGGGCAAATGCATTTCTAAAGTATCAGGGATGTCATATCAGGACACTCAGTAGGTGATGGAACATTTTTCCAATCACATTTCTTCCTTAAAATCTTTTTAAAGACAGGTGCATGATATCTTCTCTGTCATCAGTTGCAGTTGAAGTGGTCAGAAGGAAGTTTGTTGACACACCTTCATGGCTCATATTCCTGTTGCCTAGACCTACCCACCGCAGACATTAGCATCACTGATCTTATCACCCTTTTCTCTCTTCCAGATGGATTTTTCACTCATTCTTCAGTCACATCATCAGTAACTTTCAGTGGGTGTAACACAAATTGCTAAATGGTCTTATTATTAAAAATACCCAGAGCCAGGAATTGGGGTGAAAGCTGAAAGATCAGAGAGCAAGCCAGTCACATCTTACCTCTAGGAAATCCTCAGCCCAAGATAATCTCAAGAGCTCTTGTTTCCTCAGACTGAAAGCCTCTGAGTCCTCACCCAAAAGATCTTAATTGAACTATTGCTAAAAGCCTCTATTTCCTGGTATGTATCTTTCTGCTTCCTGCCATCACTTCCTGGGATTAAAGGTGTGTGCTACCATGCCTGGCTCTGTTCCCAGTGTGGCCTTGAACTCACAGAGATCCAGAGGATCTCTGCCTCCAAAGTGATAGGATTAAAGGTATGTGTGCCACCACTGTCTGGCCTCTATGTCTAATCTAGTGGCTGGCTCTGTCCTCTGATCCCCAGATAAGTTTTATTTATTAGAGCACAAATAAAATATCACCACAAGTAGGTTTTGGTGATGAGCCATGAAGGCAGCAATGGTGAGGAGCTCATAGGGTTGCCATCCATATGTCATGCCAGTGAGAAAAGCTACATGAGATGCAAGAGGCAGAGTTAATCACAGTCAGTTTTATTGTGTGATATTTTGGTCACATTCTGATAATAAAGTTTGCTTTGAGTTAGAGGGCAGAGCTAGCCACTAACTGACCAAAATTAACAATAGAGGTCTTGGGGGACTGAGGACAGATAGGAGATAGGAAGTAGTGAGGCGGGGCTGAGAGAGGATCTCAGCCCTTTTGGATTAAGGAGGTCACTGGTGGCTTCTCCGTCACTTCTCTGATCATTCAGGTTCCTACCCTGCTATCTGACTCCCGGTTTTTTATTGATAAAGAACAATTAGATAAACGCTTCACAGTTTCATGGCAACTTCTATGTTTCAGGAAGGAGAACACTGACTATAAAGAGAACTAATCTAGTTTCAAAGAGTCTATGCATTCCCAGACTTCTTCATTGAGCAATCAGAGGTTTGTTTCAATTCCAGGACCCTTTGGGAAATCCTGTGACATTCCTCTTGTGTGTCTGGCTCACTCTTGTTTACAAGTTAGGGTCAAGAAAGAAGTGCAGAGAAGTAAGTGGTAGTGATCATGCTGTAACGTGAATGAGAAATGGCCTCTTGGATTTGAACCCATGGTCCACAGCTGGTGGTACCGTGTGGGAACCCTTAGGAGGTACAACCTTGCTGAAGGAAGTGCATCACAGGGGGCAGACAGGCTTTGAGGGTTTCTAGCCTCACCCCACTTCCTGTTCTCCCTTTGCTGCCTCCTGTGTGTGGATGAACATGAGGTCAGCCAACCTCCTGTTCTCACTGCCATGCTGGGCCTTCATGGCTTTAAGGACTCTCCCTCCTGAACTGGAAGACAAAATAAACTGCTGCTTCTCTAAGTTGCCTTTGGACTTTGTGTCTCATTACAGCATCAGAAAAGTCGGTACAGATCTCATCTCTGAGCACAGGGAGATTCAGATTTCTGTCCTCACATCCTGTGCAGGTTAGGAGGGGAAGACTGTGTCTTAAGGTCATTGCCAGGGCTGGTGGGGCACTCCCATCCACCTAATAATTCAAACGATCCTTCTCTACTGCTCCTGCTCCTGCTCTCGCCTTTGTTGTAGTCATTGAACACAGAGATTTTTGTTGGAAGTATGGTCCTGTCACGTGTTCAGAAACAAGGGGGGGGTGTCATTTCATTGGTTGGAGACTGAGAATAATAAGGCCCCATTGACATGTGGTATGTGAGGAGAAACTCTCCTTCTCAGACCTCTGGCAGCTCTCTTGGGTTTGGTTGGGATCCCTGGCAATGCTACTATAAAGCACCATTTGTCTCATGCATGATTTAAAAGTGTTTTGTTTGATTTCTAATATTTGGGTTACTTTCTAGATATTTTATTGGTATTTCTTGACTGACTTTTGTTTTGGTCAAAAATCATAATCTGTGAGCTCTGTATGTGTGTCTGTTGCATACACATATGGGTATTGGTGTGCATCCCTGCATGTGGACATATGGAAGGCAGAACAAGATATCTGGGGCCATCTTCTATCAATCTCCAATTTATTGCCTTGGGACAGGGTCAAACATTCACATTCACAAGATAAAAATAATTTTTGTTTTCTGTTTTTGTTTTTGAAACAGAGTCTTGCTATGTAGCCTTAGTTGGCCTGGAGCTCACAGAGATCCTCCTGATTCTGCCTCTTGAGTGCTCAAATTAAAGGCATCTTCCAAAAGGCCCAAACAAATAAATCATTTAAAGTAGTTTGTCAACAAGCCTCTAGTTCTCATGTCCCAGAACAGTGTCTAGGTCTGTAGGCCACAAGCACTCCAGGGCCTAGGCTGATAAACCAAAGGGGGCTGTTCCTTCCTGGTCACCACTTCCATCTGAGTTGACCTAAATGACCCGTCAATCTCTTGTTTGTGACACTATAAAGGGAGCAATCTAATGCCTTTTCTTAATGCTCACAGGCCCTTAACTTGGATGGATTCCACCCACAAAAGAAAAACCAGCAGGGGAAACACACAGGAATGCTCAAACATACCTGGTCCTTGGGTAAGATTGCCTAAGATTCAAGACTTGTCCCCTGAAGAACCTACCCAATGAGATCAGAAGGTAGGCCAAGGATCTATAATCAAAAAAGAATCCAGGGGAATAGTAAACTTCACAAATAGACAGGACAGGCGAACTTGGACAAAACCAAAGAACCAGGGCAAGTGAGGTGGCTCAGTGGTTCAAGGGGATTGCTATCAAGCCTGATGACCCAACTTCAATCCCCTGCACCCACATGGCAGCAGTGTGATAAATGATGATCATCACTTCATAATAAGAGTCCAGGAGGGTTGGAGAGATGGCTGAGTGGTGCAGAGCACTGGCTGCTCTAACAGAGGACCCAGGTTTGATTCTTAGAACCCCCATGCACTCATTGTTGGTGACTCCAGTCTCAGGGGATCTGATGTCCTCTTCTGGCCTCCTTGAACATTGCACACACATTGTGCACAGACATGCATATAGATAAAACACCATACAAATAAAATAAAATGAGCAAAACAAAAAAAAATGTAAAGGAGAGCACTGGAGACGCAGAGCAGCACAGTGAACTATTATGACCCCACAAAGCAGGCATCAGCCCTGAGAAAATGAGGCAAGAACACTGGTTCTTAAGTTCCTGATTCTATTTCCCTGTCCCTGAATTTCTCATTGGCTGAGTTTTTCAGGGAGATACAATAATAGTATAGTCCCAACCAAACACCCCATCCTCCTAGGGCTTGAGATGCACCCCTCAGCTTCCAGATATGAGGGCTCAGTCATATAGTCGGCTACAACTTTTCAATCCTAGGATGAACTCAGAAGCACTCAGGCAAGCAGGTACCAGCTGCTAGATATGTGCCTAGAGCTTCCTGCTGGCCTGAGAGTCCCTGATGTGTGCTCGATCATACTGAAAATGGACCAGAATGATTTATTTCTCACGAAAGGAGAGAACTGTCCCACAAGTTGTCCTCTGACTTCCACATGCATAAGGACAAACAGACAGACAGACAGACACAGAGAGAGAGAGAGAGACAGAGACAGAGACAGAGAGACAGAGAGACAGAGGTGGCAAAGGTAAATACATAAAAAAAAATAAACTTCTTTATTTTTAAGAAAAGAGTAAAGAACCAGTTTATGGGGTCTTAGAATGACAAGTATGTTCTGCCCTCAATGACTTGATCCTTGGATGTGGAAAAAGGCTCTACCTCCTTGGCCACATGAAGAAATAACTACAGTCCATTACTGATAATTTACCTCTGTGGTCACTTCAGGGCTATTGGCTGTGGCCCCTAACTCAGGATGCGTGCCTGGAACAGGAGGCAGCCAATCACATATATGCAGTCTGTTTGCCCTTTCTGGATTTTCTCAGCTTTATATCTTCCTATTAGATTTATATTTATATTTATATATGTGTAATATCACAGCTAATCTTAGTTACTGTCCTCTGTTTACCCATCAGCCTTGGGGACGTTTAGTGTGGCCAGCTGTTGTTCACTGGTTTATTTTGAGGACCCATGACAGAATGTTAACTTTCCTTTTTTAAAGTTGCTTATGACCCAAGCACACCATATTCATGTGTGAAGTTACCAAAGAGTAAATAAAGATTTAAAAGAAAACAAAAACAAAAACAAAAACCTGAATCCCCGAGAAACCAGATCAAATAGGTCTGATAGATAGAACCTAATTTAAAATTGTTGTTGTCTGCCCACAGCTCAGTTTTGTTTGGGGACTTTACCAAATAAATCTGAAGTTAGTCTTAACTTTTAAAGTTGCCCCTTTGAGAATCTGACTGCTCTCTCAATTCTTGAACTCCTGGCCTACTTTATCAATATCTGACGCTAAGAAGAAAAAGAAATCTGACCATTATATAAGAGTAACTGTATTAGTTACTTTTCTGTTGTTGTGATAAAACACTGTGACCAGACAACTTATAGAAGAGAGAGTTTATTTTGGCCTATGGTTCCAGAGGGGTAAGAGTCCATCGTAACAGAGAACCATGGCAGCGAGCGGCGGGATGGGGAAGCTGAGAACTCATCTTCAAAGGCAAGCCTGATGCAGAGAGAGTGAACTGACACTGCCATACTTCCTCCAGCGAGGCCACACCTCCTAAACCCCTAAACCAATAGTGCCACCAGCTGGGGACCAAGGGTTCCAATATGAGAGCTTACAAGGGACATTTTGATTCAAACCACAACAGTAACCATCTGGCCCGGGAACTCTGACTCCAGCATTATGTTAGCAAAGAGTGTTATTTGTTACAGTGACAGACACAGGCTGAGACATTCCTGCCGCCAGAGTAGAGGAGACTGTGGGGAGATTATAGTCTGTTCCCAGAGTCACCAGGAACCTGTGGGTCCTAGACTCTGGGTCCATGAGGGGCCAGGAGGAGAGTTTGGTGTCTGTAGGGAAATCCTGCAGCCAAATCACTAATTCATTTTACTACATGAAGAAAGAATATTTTACATCTCCTGTGTGTCTCTAAGAGTTGGGTGACAGGACCCATTTGACACCTGAGGAGGAACAAATGGTGCCTGTGTGGAAGAAAGAGATGTGCAGGGAGAGAAAGATGTGGTGAGATTAACCAAGATGAACATCACTATATTCAGAGCCTATATTCATCACTATATTCAGGACCGACTCTGGACAGAGCTGTTGGTGAGAACAGGAAGGACCCATAAGCCAACTGAATGGAGGAAGAAAAGAAGTGAGGACCCCAGAGACCATGAGGGAGAGCTACTGAAGACTGACCACTGGTCCCCACCCAGAAGATGGAAGTCAGAACTGTCTGGATATGAGAAAATATGACAGCTGACATTCTGGACATCTGGCCTTCAGTACACACGACACGAGGGCTGGAACTCTGGACACTCCCACCAATGTTCCAGAATAAGCTTGGACTGGACTCTGAAGTTCCAAGTTCCAATTATAATCCTGACATTAATTTATGTCCCCGTGTCCCTAGGCATGACTGTGAGTCTAGACTTCAGCTTTGTAAGGAAATCTCTGCTTCCTGGAGCCCACGAGAACAAGAAGGGACATGTGCATTTTATGGGTGAGCAGAGCTGCTATCCAAGGCTTCATGATGCCTCCTAAGCAGCCCTAAGAGTCATGCTGAGGAACAAAACCCACACCCTGAAATGTTAGGTGGGAAGAGAAGGTGAGAGGTAGTGTTCTGAGCTGTAGAAAGTAGGAAAGGGACCCCAGTCTGGGAAAAAAGGGAATCAACAACTCCTCAGTTACCAGAGCCTCTGAGAGTGGAGCACTCTATAACCAACCTCTAGTTTCTAGCATGGGTGAGTTAAACTTCCTGTGGGTCATTCACCAGGCTAACCACAGCTCTGTTTGAGGCCATAGGGTCAGGTGACTCCATCATCTCTTAAAATCCCCTGATCACTGTGGCAGCCGGGACACATCCCAGTTCAGAATGATTCCAAATTTTCTCAATCTTTCTTGTCTGTGAAATAAGAGTCTTCGAATCATCCCTTTGAAGAGATATGTTGTACAGATCCTAAATGGTCTTACATAAAAACCTGGAACCAGATATTAGGGTAAGTGCTGAAAGATCAGAGAGACAAAGGAACAAACCACACCCACTTCTCACCTTGCCAACTCCATGAATCCTCTGACCCAATGTCCCTAAATCATCAGCTGGAAAGGCTCTCTAGCTCCTGTCTCCTCACTCTTTATTCGCCTTTCTCTGCCCGGCCACTTCACTTCCCATCTTAACCTTCCTAGTGCTAGGATTAATGGCATGTGTGCTTCCCAAAACTGGAGTTAAATGTGGGTGCCACTACTGCCTGGTTCTGTTTCTCTCCTAGACTGGATCAATCTCAGCTTGGCCATGAACTCACAGAGATCCAGACAGGTCTCTGCCTCCAGAGTGCCAGGATTAAAAATGTGTGTCACCACAGCCTCACCTCTATGTTTAACTCTGCGGCTGGTTCTGTTCTCTGATCTTCAGACAAGCTTTATTACTTAGATTACAAATATCACCACAGAGATAAGTTTCAAAGTGTGTGACAGAGAATATTAGTCAGCATCCAAATCAAAAGCATAATCACCATCATCTATCACTAATCCAAGGCAAGGTCATGTTAGCACTAGACCAGTCTGAGTGTCTGTTTATAAAAATGAAAAAATGCATGACGACTAGGAGTCCTCTTAGCTCTAGAAATTTCAGATTCTAGGATCTGAGAATTATCTTCCTTAGGGCTCCTTTGATGTCACGATTCCTCAGGCTATAGATGAAGGGATTGGCCATGGGTGTCACCACTGTGAAGAGGACAGAGGCCACTGCATCCTGTAGTGAATAGGAGGAAATAGGGTGCATATAAACTCCTAGGATCGTCCCGTAGAATAAGCAGACCACAGTGAGGTGAGACCCACATGTGGATAGGGCTTTCCTTTTTCCATGGGCAGAGGGCATCTTCAAGACCTTAGAGTAGATGTAGGCATAGGAAACAACAATGCATACAAATGGTGTAATAAATATCACTGCACCCTCAGTGAAGGCTGTGACGTCATTGATAAAGGTGTCAGAACAAGAGAGTTTCAGGACAAGGTAGGGGTCACAAAAGAAGTGGTGCACTTCATTGTGGGAACAGAAGGTGAGTTGAACCATGAGAAGAATGTGCAAGAGAGCATTCAGGTTTGTGATGACCCATGATATGACCACCAGGAGGACACAGAGTCTGGGCCTCATCATCATGGTGTAGTGGAGTGGGTGACAAATGGCCACATAGCGGTCATAGGCCATCACACTCAGCAGGAAGCTGTCCATGTTGCCAAATATGAACATGAAGTACATCTGGACCATACACTCTGTGTAAGAGATGGACTTGCTTCCCACCATGTGATTCACCAGAGCCTTGGGGACAGAGACTGAGGAAAAGCAGATGTCAACAGTAGAGAGGTTGGCCAGGAAGAAGTACATGGGTGTGTGGAGATGAGGGTCACAGCTGATGGCCAGGATGATGAGAAGGTTCCCAGAGATGGTGACTATGTACATCCCCAAGAACAGCCCAAAGACAACCTCTTCTTGGTCTGACTCTTCAGAGAGTCCCAGGAGGAGGAATTCTGTAGTGATTGTCTGATTGTCACCGTCCATGTCTTTGGAAAGAGAGTGAGACCCATATAGTGAAATCATTCACCAACACTTGAAGAAAACTGTTATGAACTTTTGAAAATTTTGCTTATTATTTGAGAATTAACTGCTAATAAAATGACTTACAATGTACTTTTATAGCAACGAGTGGGCCATTGTTAAAGAATTGAATTCTAAAATCTATGATTTTATTGACTCTGCTCTTGTTTCCTAGTGACATATATATGTGCATTTTATACAAGAATTAACGCAGTCTAGGAATTGATGTACAGCATTTCACTGTATATATGAAGAAACTGAGGAGTGGGCAACTAGATGCTTTATCAAAAATTGCTGATTGATGTCAGTGAGAGTTCAAAACAAGCTAATGGTCTTGTTCTCTATGTTACACATAGACACACATGGGCATGCACGCTCACACATACACAAACATAACCACACATAGGTGCATGAACACACACACACCATGCACAACACACATACATACACAAACATGCACATAGATATTATGTAACACAACACACAACCACACTTTTTCCTACATGTTCTTTTTTCTGATCAGGAATTTCTGAGTGTAAGTAATCCTCCTGCGTCAACTTCCAGATGGCTGAGAGGATAGGCAGGTATAATGTCCCCAACAATTTTTATGTTATATTAGCTACCATTGATTAAATTGTAATCAAATGAAAAGTCACTACTAAGTGTCATATATTATACACCCAGAGGTTGTGCTGTGGCTTTTCTATTTCCTCACAACTGAGAAGGCCAGTAGGCTTTGACTGGCTGTTGTGTCTTCACATTCTGTTAGATACTAAGATGTTTTCTCCACAGCTCACAGCTGTTTGTCTGCTCACCTGTGCTATGGGCCAGACTCCTGTGTGCAGTGTACCCTCCTTTCTGCACTTAGAAGAGGGGGGCGCATACAGAGTCTAAGTGCAATGGTTTCCTATTGGAGAAAAAAGGTTTTACAGGTGGATAAAATGAAGATTCATGGGCATCTCAAAAGACAATCCCAAGGCTAAGAAATCACCATGGCCAGGAGGTCAGGATCACATCTGGACTGCAGTGCCCATGGAGGGATGCCAGGCAATTTAAGCTGAGAAAGGGAGGAGAGTCACCCTGGGGGTGATCAAAGGCCCAGGGAAAGAGAAGAGAGGTGGCAACTGTCATGTGAAACAGCCTGGCTGCTAGGACAGAACAGGACATGGGAACTGATAATGTTGTTTATAGGATGCCTGTATGGTAGACACAGTGAGGCCACTATAATGTGAGAGGGAAATGGAGCATAGAGCTGACTTGTGAAATCCAAGTTAACTTCCTGAACGTTACAATGGATGTAGAACAATGTAACAACAACAGTAAAATCTAGAAGGAGGCCTGGGGAGATGGCTCAGTGGGTAAAGCATGTGCCATGTAAGTGTGAAGTCCTGAGTTCAAATCCCCAGAACCCACATAAAACTCCGCACCATAGACATGTCTTCTATCCCAGTGCTTTCATGGTGAAATGAGAATTTAAAAACCTAGAATAAGCTTCCAATGGGTCACAGGGTCAGTGGACTGCAGAAGCAGAGATGAGACAGAATGATCAATAGTTCATAGGGACCAACAAAAGTATCTTTTGACTGTAGATGTTAGTGTTCTAGAAGCCAGATAGTTTCCTATCAAAGAAATAGAAAAAGATGCACCAAGGGATGTAAAGACAACTTGTTTCTGTGGGGCAAGACCACAGTTAAGGCTCAGTCCTGAGAGCATTAAGCTGTAGTTATTCCATACTTTCTTACGCTGTTCATTAAGAGATGGTAGGCACTGGAATGGTCAGTTGCTGGAAATAATACTAACATCATGGTTTAAGCCCTAGGTGTACGGCTTCCACGGGACACCAGTGCATCATGGTAGGTCATGCATGGATGCCCCTTTGTTTGGCTTTCAACTCTAACTTTTGGATTTCAATTCCACTTCCCCTTAAGCTTCTGTTTAAAGACAGAATTCTGTTGCTATGACTGTAAAAAAAAAAGAACCTCCGGGATATATATGTGTGTGTGTGTGTGTGTGTGTGTGTGTGTGTGTGTGTGTGTGTGTGTATGTGTATGTGTGTGTATGTATATATCCTAATGTGTGTCTGTTTTGCTGCATTGGTTTCCGGGAGTTGTGGATGTGTCCAGAGTGTCTGAGATGCCAGATGTGCAGCTTTGTCTGCATCACTGGGTGTTGGAGACCCTGCACCTTAAAGGCGGCATTGTCTCTGGAATCCAGCTGGAGTCAACAGTCCACGGCTGGTTCCAGTAGCATCCAAGCCGCCACAGTCTGAGACACCTTCATTATACACCGGGACACGCCAGGGGATGGGCAGAGAACAAATATGAAGACCAGGGTACAATAATGACTTTCTCTGTCTCTGTTTCTCCCTGTCCCTATCTCTGTCTCTGTCTCTGTCTCTGTCTCTCTCTCTCTCTCTCTGTGTGTGTGTGTGTGTGTGTGTGTGTCACTCTGTGTTTCTCTCTCTGTCTCTCTCTTTCCCTCACTCCCTCTCTGCCCCCCACCCCTGCTTCTGAACAGGCTTTGTAACAGCCCGCAGTACAGCTCCTAACACACTAACCTCCATTATGTCCTTCTGCTTGCTCTGCCCACTTTGCGGCTTCCACTATGTCTTAGTGCTGAGCACCTCATGGAGGACAAGGCATGGACATGTAGGAGTGAGATGCTTTTCCTCCTTTGAACTTGGTCAGAGGCAGAGGGACTGAATGAAGTTCTTTCTCTGTCAACCCACGTGCTCAAGTCCTTGGGAGTCTGCCTGATGTGGGGGTGCCCTCTGCTGCTCCCTCAGCCACCTTACCTGGGTGCTCTGGGCTGCTGTCAGGTGTCTTCAGGTAAGTTCTGTCTCTGCTCTTGCCATGTTTGAGGCTGAGTTTTGAGAAATCCACACTTGAAGCTGAGAAAGGAAGGACCTTTCCTCCCTAGAAGAGAACATTTAGAATGAGGCATGTGGCTCTCTCAGGTCAAGCTTGGATGGTTGGGAGTGAATATGTTGATTCTCCATCCCTGGAGATGGTGCCTGCATGAAGGTGGCTGCCAAGTTTGTGTTCCCCCAGGGTGGATTTCTCAGAGGTTCTAATTAGAGACAAGGACGAAGTGTTCTCACTCTGTATTCCGTCTGGGCACTGAAAATTCGGATTCTCAAAAAGTCAGTTCTTGAACAGGTGCTCACTGCTAGGGCTCTATCCTTGGTTAATTATTTATATTTCATCATGTCTGATAAGATGGTGCTTACAAATGTATATGTATATATATATATGTATATATATATAAAACGTAGTATCACAATATATAAATATTATGTATCACAAACAATACAATGTAAAAGTTTGTCAAGTAACAGTAGAGTTAAGGTGAACAGAAACTTGATGCCCAAATCTAATGAATACATTACTAGAAATAACACTAAAAACCAAATAAAGACATCATTATTTTAGGTTTGGCCCAAAAACAAAATTGGAGCCCTCTGTCAAGTATTAATCAGTTACCAAACCCTACAGCAGTGGCTTCTATAACAAGAATAGAAATGATGCAGGAAAAGCACTTGAAAAAATTGTAAAAATATTAATTAGCATAAAACTTCTCAACCAATCCAAATCAAAGGGCTTCTCAACTTGATGAAAGGTTTTTACAAAAAGATTTCATGGCAACCAGTAAGGTGCCCAATATTAATCTTTATCTGTCGTTGTTTTCTCTGAATGACTCTGCTAGTCTACTCATTCCCTATTCATATAACTGTTAGACTAAGCTCATCTATTTTAAAAAAAGTTTAAAGTATTTGATTTGACAGCAATAAATACATTCAGTGTTTTTAAAAATAATTTATTTCCTCTGAACTTTCAATACCATGTATTTCTCTAACCATTCGACTCTTCTTTTTCTTCTTTCAGCTTGTCAAACACAAAACAAAACACAAAATGACTTGTAGGGGCAACATGATTGCTCAGAAAGTAAAGACACTTGACACTAAGTGTGAGTTTGTACCCTAGAATATACACAGCCAGAGTAGAGAACTCACTCCTAAAAGTTTCCCTCTGACCTTCACATGTACACCATAGCACACATGCACACAAACACGCACACACGCACACAGAGAAAGAGAGAGAGAGAGAGAGAGAGAGAAAGAGAGACAGACAGACAGACAGAGAAATGTAATTCTTAAAAAAAGTCTTAAAAAATAAAGCATTGCATACATTTTTTTTTATTTTTTCTCTTTCTTTTCTCTTTTCTGACAGGGTCTCACCACATAGCCCATGAATACCTGGAAATCACATCCTTTTGTCTAGGCTTCCAAGAGCTGGGATTAAAGATCTCACTCTATACAGGCGGCACAGCAAAAAATGGTGCAAACATGACCACGCCATGGTGTGGGTAAAGGGAAGCCAGGTTTCTATTGCTGATCTGAGAGAGGAGAGCCAGAGTATCGGGAAGAGTTCAGAGCAGACAGAGAAAGAAACAGACTGGGCATGGCCAGGGCTGTCTGTGAGGGAAGAGAGAACAACCAGAAACAGAACAGAGAAACATAGTGAGACTAGCCAGAGCAGAAAATAGTGAGGCTGGGAGGATCTCTGAGTTATAAGAGGGATGAGGAGCTGTGGGGAGGGAAGCCCCTGAGCTGGAGGGAGTTTGGGGTAGAGGAGGTGAGAGGGCCAGGATGCCAGCATGGACATGGGTAACAAGTACTTGTGATACCAAGGGGGCCTGGCAGTCAGCACAGCTTTGATATGCTGATAGGTACCACGGGGAGTCATATGACCCTTCAGCTAGACATAAAGGAAATTACAGCTTTCAGCAGATGAGAACTGACTTCACAAATTCCTGAGGAATGCTGGCTTTTATCTAACTACCAGAAACACTGTAGTCCAGCTTGAGCTCATATCTGCATATATGGACAGCCTTTTAGAGTTTGGGAAATTGGGGTTTCATTTGGATTTGAAACACAACCAGGACTGGCTTTGTATACGATACTATTATAAAGTGTACTTCAAAAAATATTGACTCCAAATTTCATTGTTGGCATATAGAAAAACAATTTAGCTTTGAGTATTGACATTACACACTGTGATCTTTAAAACTTGGCCATATTTTCCTTTGTGGGTTTTCTGTGTTTGTTTGCTTGCTTTGGTTATCTTTTGGCATGTCCCTTGGCATTTTCTGTATCCAGCAAATGCTTTCAGTGTTTTTATTTTTCATTTCAATCTCTACATCTTCTTGTTCTTGCACCATTATAGGACTCCAGTGCAAAGATGAAATGACTTGGTAAGAACATACTTCTAACCTTGTCCCCAGGTTCAGAGGAGAGATGGTTTAGTCTTTCTTTCGTCTTATATATAATGTTTGCTGGTGCAAGGTTTGGGGTTTGATTGATTGATTGATTGGAAAAAGCCCTCCCTGGTGGAGGACCCTCCCTTTGACTTCCTTAAGTGTCTGATTGCAAACACTGGAACAGGGGGAAAGCTGATAATCCTCTCGTGTTCCGATAAGTCATTGTCGCTCTTGGTTCTAGTGAAGCTAACATCCTTGCCCTTCTCTCAGGGGTCCTCCAGATCAGTCAAAACCTACACCTGTAGTTTTTTTGGTTTTGTCTGTTTTTTTACTCTTTGGGGGCCAATCACCCCGCTTCCAAATAAATACAGGGAGACTTATTCTTACTTACGAATGCCTGGCTTTAGCTTGACTTGTTTCTGGACAGCTTTTCTAACTTAAGTTATCCTGTTTCTCTTTAACTACATTTTGCCTCTGGGGTTTTTACCTTTCTTTATCCTGTATATGTTTCTTTCCTTCTTACTCCGTGGCTGGCTGTGTGGCTGAGTGTCTGGCCCCTGGCATCCTCCTCTCCAACTTCTCTTGCTCCTTGCTCTCCTCTTGAACCCAGATTTCTCCTCTTGTTTATTCTTTCTGCCTAGCAACCCTGCCTATTTCTCTCTCCTGCCTCGCTATTGGCCCTTTGGTTCTTTATTAGGTCAATCAGGTGTTTTAGGCAGGGAAAGTAACACAGCTTTACAAAGTTAAGCAAATGCAACATAAAAGAATGCAACACATCGTTGCAGCAGGAAACAAATATTCCACAGCATAAACAAATGTAACACATCTTAAACTAATATTCCACAATATCCACCTGCTAAATCCCATAGACAAAAGCCCAGGGCCAC
The DNA here is from genome assembly GCF_004664715.2 of Peromyscus leucopus. Taxonomy (NCBI): domain Eukaryota; kingdom Metazoa; phylum Chordata; class Mammalia; order Rodentia; family Cricetidae; genus Peromyscus; species Peromyscus leucopus. The sequence continues at coordinate 34,102,619 of NC_051086.1, read as the reverse complement.
CTCTAGCACCAGCAGTTTCAGAAAGTAGACTGTTCTCCATGCTTAGAAATTGGGGAGAGTGTTTCACGGATGCCAAGGCCTTTCTCACCAAAGAGCTACAGCTTTCACCAGAGAGCCCCAGGTTACTGTCACGCTGTGAGCAGGCTCTGGAGCTCTGAAACAGCTAATTATCACTGGCTCTTTGCTTTGAGGTTGCCATGTGAGGTGACCAATCCCATAAGTTCCTGCCCATCACTGTGCACAAGTGTCTGATTCTGTACTTCATGCTCTAGTCTGTGGAGTGTTTGGACTGTTCTCTGGCTTGATTACAGAAGTTTATAATGAGGATTTATATATAAATAGAGACATATATCTGTTTCTATGCAACTCTAGTGCTAACGCTTATAGCCAGATAAAATTGTCTTGTATTTCTATTATCATTTACAGCTCTTCAGTTAGAGAAAAACAGACAACTTCATCTCTGCAATGTTAGAATCGATGGTTTATTAGGAAGAAGCATTCCCTTGTGCAATTCTGTCTCTATGCTTTACAGTATCCTTAAGCTGCTCATGTTTACTGTTAACTGTATTCTTGTGTGTTCCACAAGTGTGTTCTTATCACAAGTGTGATCTCTTTGCCCACTCTATCTTGTAAATGGACATTGTCCATGCATATGAAGGCTATTGATAACTATTTGTTAATTGCAAATCCTCATAACTTGCTGGATCATTTCTACATTTGATTGCAGTTTGTTTATTTTTTATTCTTTTGGCTCTTTTACTCTTTGGGGGAGGCTGCCACCTGGTCCCCAAATAAATCATACATGGAGGCTTATTCTTTCTTATGAATACCTGGCCTCAGCTTGGCTTATCTCTAGCCAGCTTTCCTTAACTTAAATTATCCCATCTACCTTCTGCCTCTGGGCTTTTTCCCTTTCTTACTTCTGTATATCTTACTTTCACTCTTACTTTCACTCCGTGGCTGGCTGGGTGGCGGGGTGGCTTGGTGGCTGGCCCCTAGCATTCTCCTCTCCTTGTTCTCTTGCTCTTCCTTAATTCTGTCTCTCAGATTTCTCTTCCTATTCATTCTCTCTGCTTGCCAGTCACACCTACCCTTTCTCCTACCTTGCTAGTTGCCGTTCAGCTCTTTATTGGACTAATCAGGTATTTTAGACAGGAAAAGTAACACAGCTTCACAGAGTTAAACAAATACAACATAAAAGAATGAAGCTTGCCGGGCGGTGGTGGCACACGCCTTTAATCCCAGCACTCGGGAAGCAGAGCCAGGCGGATCTCTGTGAGTTCCAGGCCAGCCTGGGCTACCAAGTGAGTCCCAGGAAAGGCGCAAAGCTACACAGAGAAACCCTGTCTCGAAAAACCAAAAAAAAAAAAAAAAAAAAAAAGAATGAAGCTCATCTTTGCATCATTAAACAGATGTTCCATAGCACAAACAAATGTAACACATCTTAAAATAATACTATACAACATTTGACTTAGTCTTACGTTGTTTTCTTTAAAAATCTTTATTATGCCACCATATGCTCTGCCTGTAAAGATAGTTTTGCTTACTGTCTGCAGCTTCCAGTATCCATTCCTGGGTGGTACCAGTTCCAGACTGGTGCCCATGAGAGGGTCTGCAAAGGGTACATTCTGAGCTGTGAAATGTAGAAGACATGCTTAAGCCTCGGGCAGAAAAAAACTTGCCATTTTCCCACCTGCAGGTGGACTAGATGCTCCTCATCAGAGGCCAGAGAGAGGTCAGAGAAGGGATGTCAGCTCTAAAGTGCTGGAGAAGCACCAGTTCTCTGTGGGAGCAGGCGTCGGACAGACTGGGAGGGACCATCTCAAAGCACAGCAACACAGTTATCCCAGTGTTTCTGTCTGAGAAATGTGCTCCTCACAATAAGCCCTTTCCAGAGAAGACAAATTACTGCTTTTATTAAAATGAGCATCTGCCAGCTTCAAATTTACAAATACAACCATGATCATTTGTCATTAGTCACAGGAAAAGCTGTGCATTAATTCTATACCAATAGGCACGTGCTTTTCTCTGTAGAGATGAACAGATTCGTGGTGTCCAGGAGTCCTCTCAGCTCTAAATAATTCACATTTTAGCATCTGAGAATTGTCTTCCTCAGGGCTCCTTTCATGTCACGATTCCTCAGGCTGTAGATGAAGGGATTGACCAGCGGTGTCACCACTGTGAAGATGACAGTGGCCACCGTGTCCTGTAGTGAATACGAGGATGAAGGACGCATATAGACCCCCAGGATTGCACCATAGAAGAGAGAGACCACGGTGAGGTGAGACCCGCATGTGGATAGAGCTTTCTTGATCCCACGGGCAGACGGCATCTTCAGGACATTAGAGAAAATGTAAACATAGGAAATAACAATGCATGAAAATGGTGTCAGGAATATCACCCCTCCCACGGTGAAGACCATCAGGTCGTTGATAAAGGTGTCAGCACAAGAGAGTTTCAGGATAGGGTAGGGGTCACAGAAGAAGTGGTGCACTGCATTGTGGGAACAGAAGGTGAGCCGAACCATGAGCAGAGTGTGCAAGAGAGCATGCAGGTTTGTGATGACCCATGATATGACCACCAGGAGGACACAGAGTCTGGGCCTCATCATCAGGGTGTAGTGGAGTGGGTGACAAATGGCCACATAGCGGTCATAGGCCATCACACTCAGCAGGAAGCCGTCCATGTTGATGAATGTGATGAAGAAATAGATCTGGACCATACACTCCGTGTAAGAGATGGACTTGCTTCCCAAAACGTGATTCACCAGAGCCTTGGGGATGGTGACTGAGGAAAAGCAGATGTCAACAGTGGAGAGGTTGGCCAGGAAGAAGTACATGGGTGTGTGAAGATGAGGGTCACAGCTGATGGCCAGGATGATGAGAAGGTTCCCAGAGATGGTGACCAAGTACATCCACAAGAACATTCCAAAGACAACCTCTTCTTGCTCTGACTTTCCAGAGAGACCCAGGAGGAGGAATTCTGTGATCATAGTTTCATTATCTTCACCCATATCTGGGGAAAGGAAGTATCATCATTCAGTAAGATCGTTTGCCACCATTTAGGCAAAAACAGTTTCTGTTGTGCAATGGTTTCCTGGTTGGTGATGAATAAATACGAACACACTTCCAATATTGTAGAATCTTGCAATAAAACCCCTGATAAATTCAGCAGGGTGCTATTCTAGTGCCCCTACTTTCTGAACTACATTCCTGCTGCTAAGTTCCACACACAGGACATTTCCTACACAATATTTACCTTTGTCTAATAATTGAGGTGATGAATTTACTTTATAGATGATGAAATTTAGGATGGGACCTTTAGGTCATTTAACTCCATTCATGGAACCAAGTGAATAAAAAGTTCAAGTCAAGCTTAGTGCTTTTTTTTTTCTTTAGTCTACATGTTAATAGCTTTCATCATGGAAACTTTAACTAAGGAGCAAGTGCTGTATTGATTATATTATCATCTCCAAGTTTTTTACTCTTTCCTACTTTCAGAGAGTTGGGAAGTATGTGGACTCTGAGAGACCTGCCTGGTGGTTTAGCATTATATCTGTCACTGAGCTCATGCAAGGGCCCCAATGTGAGCCTTACCCACCTCCTCCCTGAAGTCAGAGAAGAAAGCCTGCTTCAAGTATAGCAGAGTGTTTTTCTGAGATGAAAAGCAATTACCAAGTGCTAAGGAAAAAAAATCTAATCAGTCTATCTCAAAGTCATGCACACTCTGACAAAGCATTTCTGCAGAGTGGATGGGTGGGTCAGGTGAGACATCTGGGCTGCAATGCTCCTGGGAGAATTCAAGGTGCTTGCCCAGGAAAGCAGAGTACTGCTTGCCTACCTGATCAAAGGCAAACAAAGAGGCAGAGGCATCGGGTCAGTTGTTCTCACCCTGTCTGTCATGTCCCCTTGGAGGCTGCATGTCAGACATTCTGCATACCAGACATTTACACTACAATTCATTAACAGCAGCAAAATTACAGTAATGAAGTGGCAATGAAAATAATGTTATCATTGGGGGTCGCCACAACATGAAGAACTGTATTAAAGGGTCACAGCCTCAGGAAGGTGAGAACCACCACTCTATGTGATAAGACCTGACTGTTGGGTTAGAGAGGGATACAAGGAGTATCTGGTGGGACTGGCTATAGATGGTGCCTGCTCTAGGTGTGGTGACTAGTCCTAGGGGGCACTAATTGTTGAAATTAAGGAGAAAGTGCTGAGATAAGAAGTCGTTAAAATAGTCATTAGATTATTCATTCATATGTTTTGTGTATAAGTGTTCTGCTGGCAGGGTAGGAAAGAGGCATTGGATTCCCTGGAACTGGAGTTATGAATGACTGTGAGTCACCATGTGGACCACATATCATGTAGGTGCTGGGAACCCAGTTCCAGTTTCCCATAAGAGCAGTAAGTGCCTTTAACTGAGCTGTCTCTCAAGCCCCCCAAAAAATGCTTAAAAAAAAAAAAACCTAGAGTAACTCCTAGACCCACAGGGTTGGACCAGGGGTAGAGTAACCTAGACAACGGTCCTGCAGTGTTGCTGGCTTATGGCTGCAGCACATGCTGAGGGGCGAAGGAGGATGTTCGACCCCTGCTGCCAAGACAAATGTAAGAAAGCAGACTGGTGGGTCCTAAGGACAGACAGCATTCCTTCGTGTAAGTCAGACAGATGTAAGAGTGCCAGACTGAGGACAGAGTTCCCAGAGCAGAGACGAAGAGAGGGAGGAAATGCAGTTTGAAGGGGATCTGCATTCAAACTTGAAATTGGTGCTAAGATCACATTCTAAAACAAGGTGAAAATCTCCTGTGCTCTCCTACTGAAGCACTTGTGACAGGAGGTGGCTCAGCATAGGCACGTTTCCTGCGGGAAAGAGATAGTGATACTTCAGCAAACTGCACTTCCTTGGAAAAGCAGTGTGTTCAGACATGTCACACCCTTAATTGCGCCCACTCTGACTGGATATGTGGCAGGCATGCTCTCAGGGAGAAGGCAGCCTCCGTTGCAGCTTCCTTGTAGAGAGACAGAGCTGCTATCATCAACAGTGATGCTTGGTTTGAGGAATTAAGCAAGTTGACATCTGCTTTCATCCACCAGCCTCTTGTGAGCCGTGCGAAGGACTTCATCAGAAATCTCTGATGTAGCTGTGTCCCTGAGCTTGGATCCATGGACTGTACAATTAAAACTGAGTGGTTCCTAGACTTGCCCAGTTCCCCATATGGGGCTCAGAATAGCATCCAAAGTAGCTTAAGTCTCAGACCCCTTTGTTATGGACTCACGGGTCACAGTCAATGAACACAGAGAAGAAACTGTCATAAACAGGAAATTTGGCATGGAATAGGACAAGCTTGCATGTCTGAGAGGGAATCTCTTTCCAGTAAAGACTGATAGGAGCCTGTTCTCACAGCATCACTAACTCTAGATGTCTCCTCCTTATCCACTTGTAGGACAAAATTTCCCTATGAACTTGGCTAGCTTCAGAAAGGTTTGAGGGTGCCCCCTCCCAATGCCATTCCTTATGGAGGTGTCTCTGGGCATCAGTGCTGTTGGATGGACTGGTCCCTAGCCTGTGTCCCCAGCCATCTCACCTGCTGCTCTCCAAGGCTCTCATAGAATCCAGGTCTCTACTGCTCCCATCCTGGACTTGGATGAGGGGAAATTCACAACGTAGGGTGACAACTGAGGGCGTTCTCCTCACAAGGACATCTAAGTGAGATGTCTGGCTGTCTTTGGTGAAGCCTAGGTGTTGGAGAGAAAACGAAGAGATGCAGGTTCTGTCCCTGGAGATCAGGACTTCCAAGAGGGTGAGAGGTTTGTTGTCACCCTGGGGTATCCCAAGGGCTGATTCCTCAGAGGTCCTCATTAGGGGTATGTGCTCAGTGCTCAGTGTTTGCATTCTGTCTGCTTGGGCCAAAGAAATAAGAGTGGGAACAAACTTAGTTCCTGCATAAGTACATATTCAGTTTTGTATTTTTATTAATGTAAGCATTTAAAAGGACACATTCTCCCTGTAAACATTTCACATGTGTCTCTGTGATTAATTTCCATTATCACTCAATTAAAATCCTCACTCCTTTTCACTGTGAGTTTTCTTTTAGTGTGTATGGAGAAGATGTCAATTCACTTACAATATGATCCCAGTACCACAGGTGTCTACAGTACACACAGTAAAGTCACAAGGGACTGAAGCTAAAACTTACAATGTATAATACATGTTGAGTTGTTAACAGGACAAACGTCAGACATCAGCCCTGGCTTTCTATCATTAGTATTTGTGTGTGAGTTGTAAGTGTGTATCTGTATCAGTGTCTGTGTGACTGTGTACATCTGCGCATGTGTGGGCCAGAAGCTAGCTAGCCTTTTGTGTTGTTTTTCAGGTGCTTTCCATCCTGTCTTTTGAGACAATGTCTCTGACTTGCTGATTCAGATAACTAGATGGCGTGTGTGTGTGTGTGTGTGTGTGTGTGTGTGTGTGTGTGTGTGAGAGAGAGAGAGAGAGAGAGAGAGAGAGAGAGAGAGAGAGAGAGAGAGAGAGAGAGGAGAATCCCTTTCTCTACTCTCATGCAATCTAGTATCATCTGCCTAGGGAACAGTTGCCTCTCATCATGAGCAGATTTTCCCACCTCAAGATAACCCAACACAAACACACTCATGGGCCAACCTAATCTACACAATCCCTCAGTGAAAAACCCTTCCCAGGGGACTCTAGATTGACAAGCTGACAGCTAACAGTAAGCCTCACAGTGAATGTGGCCATCCTGAAACTGTTTGTGTGGTGAAACTCATCTGGTTTCAGCTGTGTCCCATGCAGCATTGCTCAGGCCATTTCTTCATTGGCATCTGAGCCTTTAATAATGGGGTCAAATTCAGGACCATTTTATTCTTTATAACATATCAGGTCCCTATCTGAGGGGTCTCCCTCTACCTGTTTTCTGTTTCACATTGGAGCCCTTGCCATCCTTGAGAGCAGAGGCTTACTTGAACCCAGCCACAATATCTCCTCACTGGTGTAGCTGTACCAAGCTTGCAATCTGGTCCACAGTAACCAGGGCAGCATCTTCCCTGCACTGGAGCCCCTTCCAGCCTGGGGTCTGGGATTTAGACCATACGGGACTTACTTTCCTCTACTCTGATGTGCCTTATTTACAAGTTCCACCCAATGTTCATGGTTCATAAACCTTCTCACATGTGCCCCCTAAGACCCAGGAGGACAAATGCATCTCCCACTGATGCCACTGAGCACTGATCACTGAGCACAAAACAATACAGAGGTGATTATAGCTAGGGCTCCACTTCTGAGCTTCATGTGTCTGGACTATGAGCCCAGGGAAGATCAAGACGAAGAGTTGTCCTCCTGTGTAACCAGTGGTATACACTCCAGCATCCTCAAGAGAACACAATGGAAATGCATTTCTAAAGCATCAGGGATATCATGTCAGGACACTAAGTAGGTGATGGAACATTTTTCCAACCACATTTCTTCCTTAAAATCTTTTTAAATACAGGTGCATGATATCTTCTCTGTCATCAGTTGCAGTTGAAGTGGTCAGAAGGATGTTTGTTGACACACCTTCATGGCTCATATTCCTGTTGCCTAGACCTACCCACCACAGACATTAGCATCACTGATCCTATCACCCTTTTCTCTCTTCCAGATGGATTTTTCACTCATTCTTCAGTCACATCATCAGTAACTTTCAGTGGGTGTAACACAAATTGCTAAATGGTCTTATTATTAAAAATACCCAGAGCCAGGAATTGGGGTGAAAGCTGAAAGATCAGAGAGCAAGCCAGCCTCATCTTACCTCTAGGAAATCCTCAGCCCAAGAGAGTCTCAAGAGCTCTTGTTTCCTCAGACTGAAAGCCTCTGAGTCCTCACCCAAAAGATCTTAATTGAACTATTGCTAAAAGCCTCTATTTCCTGATATGTATCTTTCTGCTTCCTGCCATCACTTCCTGGGATTAAGGGCGTGCGTGCTACCATGCTTGGCTCTGTTCCCAGTGTGGCCTTGAACTCACAGAGATCCAGAGGATCTCTGCCTCCAGAGTGATAGGATTAAAGGTATGTGTGCCACCACTGTCTGGCCTCTATGTCTAATCTAGTGTCTGGCTCTGTCCTCTGATCCCCAGATAAGTTTTATTTATTAGAGCACAAATAAAATATCACCACAAGTAGGTTTTGGTGATGATCCATTAAGGCAGCAATGGTGAGGAGCTCATAGGGTTGCCATCCATATGTCATGCCAGTGAGAGAAGCTACATGAGATGCAAGAGGCAGAGTTAATCACAGTCAGTTTTATTGTGTGATATTTTGATCACATTCTGATAATAAAGTTTGCTTTGAGTTAGAGGGCCAAGCTAGCCACTAGCTGACCAAAATTAACAATAGAGGTCTGGGGGACTGAGGACAGATAGGAGACAGGAAGTAGTGAGGCGGGGCAGAGAGAGGATCTCAGCCCTTTTGGATTAAGGAGGTCACTGGTGGCTTCTCCATCACTTCTCTGATCATTCAGGTTCTTACCCTGCTATCTGACTCCCGATTTTTTTATTGATAAAGAACAATTAGATAAACGCTTCACAGTTTCATGGCAACTTCTATGTTTCAGGAAGGAGAACACTGACTATAAAGAGAACTAAGCTAGTTTCCAAGAGTCTATGCATTCCCAGACTTCTTCATTGAGCATTCAGAGGTTTGTTTCAGGTCCCAGGACCCTTTGGGAAATCCTGTGACATTCCTTTTGTATGTCTGGCTCACTCTTGTTTACAAGTTAGGGTCAAGAAAGAAGTGCATAGAAGTAAGTGGTAGTGATCATGCTGTGACTTGAATGAGAAATGGCCTCTTGGATTTGAACCCATGGTCACCAGCTGGTGGTGCTGTGTGGGAAACCTTAGGAGGTACAGTCTTGCTGAAGGAAGTGCATCACAGGGGACATGCTTTGAGGGTTTCTAGCCTCACCCCACTTCCTGTTCTCTTTGCTGCCTCCTGTGTGTGGATGAACATGAGATCAGCCAACCTCCTGTTCTCACTGCCATGCTGGGCCTTCATGGCTCTAAGGACTCTCCCTCCTGAACTGGAAGACAAAATAAACTGCTGCTTCTCTAAGTTGCCTTTGGCCTTTGTGTCTCATTACAGCATCAGAAAAGTCGGTACAGATCTCATCTCTGAGCACAGGGAGATTCAGATTTCTGTCCTCACATCCTGTGCAGGTTAGGAGGGGAAGACTATGTCTTAAGCGCATTGCCAGGGCTGGTGGGGCACTCCCATCCACCTAATAATTCAAACGATACTTCTCTACTGCTCCTGCTCCTGCTCTTGCCTTTGTTGTAGTCATTGAACACAGAGATTTTTGTTGGAAGTATGGTCCTGTCACGTGTTCAGAAACAAGGGGGGTGTCATTTCATTGGTTGGAGACTGAGAATAATAAGACCCCATTGACATGTGGTATGTGAGGAGAAACTCTCCTTCTCAGACCTCTGGCAGCTCTCTTGGGTTTGTTTGGGATCCCTGGCAATGCTACTATAAAGCACCATTTGTCTCATGCATGGTTTAGAAGTGTTTTGTTTGATTTCCAATATTTGGGATTACTTTCTAGATATGTTATTGGTATTTCTTCTTGATTGACTTTTGTTTTGGTCAAAAATCATAATCTGTGAGCTCTGTATGTGTGTGTTGCAAACACTTATGTGTATCCAGGTATGCGCTTTTGCATATGCACATGCAGAAGCCACAGCAGGATGTCCAGTGCCTTCTTTTATAAATCTCTAGGTCATTTCCTTGAGACAAGGTCTTTCACTCAACCAGAGGCTTGCCATTTCTGCTGGGTTTGCTGGCCAGCATGCCATTGGGATCCGCTTACCACCATCTCACTACCCTGGGGTTATAGACATTCACAGCCGTATCTGCTGTTTATGTGAGGTGTGGGGATGTGGAGATTCTAACCAGTCCTCAGGCATGCAGAGCAAGTGCTCTTCCCCTCTGAGCCATCCACCTTGCCCGAGCCTGGGAATGTCACGTGATCTGTGTCTGCTTCAAAGTACAATACACTTTAATGTCAAGTGATAATGAATTGGGTAATAATGTGCTCAGTTCTTTTTCAGTTCGCTGGCCTTTTAAGTTATGTGTACAATTCCTGAGAGAGTTTTATTTCTGCCAATTTTTATTTCACATGAATGTTGAGCTTTATTTTGAATGCACATACATTTTCAGATTGCACTGTCTTTCTTATGAACAGAAATGTCCCTTTTATGCTAGGAAGTATTCTCAAAGTGTATTTCATCCTTACATTAACCTAATTATGTTTTTTTTTAATATAATTTTTTTGTTTTGTTTTGTTTTTTCAAGACAGGGTTTCTCTGCATAGCTTTGTGCCTTTCCTGGAGCTCACTTGGTAGCCCAGGCTGGCCTTGAACTCACAGAGATCCTCCTGGCTCTGCCTCCCAAGTGCTGGGATTAAAGGCGTGCGCCGCCACTACCGCCCGGCTTTTTTTTTATAATTTTGATGTTTGTATGGTTTATGTGTTTCCATCCTTTCCCTTCAGATCACTGATAGAGTTTCACTAGATACTCTTATCTAGTTTTAAAAGTTGTTTTCAAGGCAATAACAAACCTGTTAGAGTTATTCCATATCTCCTCTATCTTTTAAGTTCCCTCATATATGACATACATATTCAAGTGAATCATATTTTTACCCACTAGGCTAACCTCTACCTTTTAATATGAGCACTTAATCCACTTACATTGACTGTGGTTACTGATCAAAAATCATTTACTCATGCCATTAGGTATTGAAATATAAATATAAACTTTTATAGGTTTTTTTCCTCATAATATCTTTCATCAATGTCATATTTTTAGAAGTTAGTTGTAGCATGCCAGTTAAGATTCTTTCTTCTCTCTTACACTGTTTATTTTAAGTTACTTTCTTAGTGGCTGTCTTGAAATTATAACAACTGACTTGTGATAAGGCTAACTTGAGATTCATTAGGATATACTTTTTATTAAAGATCTATTTCTTCCAGTCATGGTATAGCACACCTTTAAATCCAAGCACTTGGGAGACAGAGGCAAGAAGATCTCTGTTAGTTCCAGGCTAGCCTGATGTACATAGTGAGACCCTGTCTCAAAAACAAATCTGTGTCTGAGTACTATGTTGTGTTAGTGGTATTAGGCTAACCCTCCTGACTTATGGGTGTGATTAATATTTCTGCTTGTTTTAGAGTGGACCTGTCCACTTGTTAATTTTCCAAGCTAGTTGATTGATTGGTGACCATCAGGCCTCTTCAGTGTGTAACATTTATGTCCATGTGTGCATGCGTTCATGTGTGTGTGCATGTATGCATTGAAGCCCTAATTATGTGTAGTCCTCGAAGGAGCTGGTCCACTTTCTCTGCAGTTAGTGCAGCAGCAAATCTTTCTTCTAGTGGACTGACAAGGCCCTTGTTACGAATTGGAAGAAATAATAGAGAAACGTTGCTGTCACATTAAGCTTCCTAATGAATGCCACTCAGGGAGGGGAGTCTCTGCATCTTATGTGGGGGACAAAGTAGTTACCTACAGCCTTCCCTCAGGGATCCACCAGACCAGCCAAAGCACTGAGCCCCAGATTTTGGTAGAACAGCATTCCCATGGCCTCTGTGACATCAGCCAGCCCCACTGGGCAAGTGGACTGCTATCCCTGCGAATATAGTAGGGCTGAGCAATGGAGAAAGGTGGGTGGCTCATGCCTGCCACCCTCTTACCAAAGAACTACGGCCATTTCTCATGAAGTGACGCTGGGTTTTGTCATTGTTGAAGCAGGATATGGAGTTCTAAATTGGTTAGTGTGATTGGAATTCTGTTTTACCTACTGTTTGAGGCAGGATGTCAACCCTTAGAGATTTCTAACCCACTTTTATTACACCTGGTTCTAATTCTGAACTTTTCTATTCAAATCAACCAAACTTTTTGCATACTCACTAAATTGGTTACAAAAACGTTATATGTATTGAATAGTTTGTGTTATATCAGAATAGACTATAAACATCCATTTCCATGAAAATTTAGTACCAATCTTTATGGTTCCTGACAGACTTTTTTGCTGGTATTTTATTATTTACAGCTTCTTCCCTTCCAGCCCTAGAGGTAAAATCCAGAGCCTCGGAGCTCAGGCTGGCAATGAACTTGCATCCTCCTGCCTCAGTGTTCTATGTGTTGGGATCACATGCATGGGCCTCCACACCTGGCTTTGTGTTGTATGAATGTAGGAATGTGAGGGGAAATGTAAGGAAAGCTGGCATTAAACTGGCTCCCTGGGAACTCTGTATGGCAACTAAAGAGCTGTCTCTAAATGGTGAATTAATTCTTCATGAAATTGTCTGGCAGGGAGAGAGAGGGGTGCATCCCAGGAGTGCTGGCAGCAGAAGAGGAGCTCCTCATGGTGGAAGCTATTGCTAAGCGAGTCTGGAAGAACCGAAATCCAAGTACCTTTGTCAGACCTCCATGCTGATACCCAGCATGCTGACCAGTTACATCTGGATGAATATCATGAAATCTGGAGACTGTGATCACAGTGATTACATATTAAAGTCACACTCTGTGCTGGCACACCACACACAAACATTTAAAAAAAGTATTCATTTATTAAGTAATCATTGAGGTGATTGAAAGCAAGAGCCAAGCATATTGTCCTTCACAGTCATCCAAGTGCCCGCCTCAGAAGCTCTTCATGGACCCAGGGAGTGTTCCTAGGATGTATTCTTGGCCCCCTATCTTCATGGATGGCTTGTTATACAGCTCATCAAAGGACCAGAAATGGAGACAGAACTGATGTCTGATAGCAGACTGCTCAACAGTTGAGGCTCCTGCAGAAGCAACTACCATGTATTCTTTCACTCCAGGCTGGTGGCAGGAACAAAATAGGACATGTTTGTCTATTCTCTTCATGCTTCCCAGCATTTGGAAGTTTATTTCTCTATTTCAATAAGGTCTTGGATACTTCTAAGGATCATTAGTGATTCTGTGGGCCTGGGCAGGTTAATTTCTTTCTGATTCAATTTCCTTGAGCTGTAGATGGGAGTATTATATCACAAGGATGTGCGAGCCTTAAATAAGATGGGGCAGAGATAAACCAGGTATGGAGGCACACACCTCAAGTCCCAATACTCAGGAGGCAGAGGCAGGCAGATCTCTTTGAGTTCAAGGCCAGCCTCATCTACATAGTGAGTTCCAGGGCAGCCAGAGTTACATAGTGAAACCCTGTCTCAAAACAAAAAAAAAATCTGATGCAGAGATAATCTGTAACATATTATAATAATTCAGTAAGTATTATCATATATTTCATTCAACATTATGCTGCAAAGATCATTTGTAAAGCTTCATTATTGCATGTGACCTTCAGATGGTATGAGCCCAAAGTCCTTGTACCTACTAGCATTTTCTAATACTGCTAGACACAACCATGAAAAGCACATTGAGGTGTCACATGAGCTCAGCAAACAGACTCACCTAAACTTCTCTCACGTTTATCTCTAAAATAAAGGTCACAGGATGCATTCTATATGTAGACAATAAATTCATAATTTTATAGTTATGAGCATTCATCAGTGTCGTATTTAAAGACAGCAACATGAACATATGACGCCAGTAAGAAATACAACAATGAAGATTATACTTACTGCAGCCTCAGTTGCTCCATAATTAGTCTTCTCTGTCCTAAAATTGTCTAGCTGTAGAATTTTGATGAAATGAATCTCCTAAATATGAGTTTCCTTAGGGCTCCTTTGACATCATGATTCCTCAGGCTGTAGATGAAGGGATTGACCATGGGTGTCACCACTGTGAAAAAGGCAGTGGCCACTGTGTCTTGTACCGAATATGTAGATGAAGGGTGCATATAGACCCCCAGGATTGCTCCATAGAAGAGGCAGACCACAGTGAGGTGAGACCCGCATGTGGACAGGGCTTTTCTTATTCCCTGAATGGATGGAAACTTCAGTACATTGGAGAGGATATAGGCATATGAAACAGTGATACATGTGAATGGTGTGATAGAAGTCAGCCCACCTACAGTGAAGGCTGTGATGTCATTGATAAAGGTGTCAGAACAAGAGAGCTTCAGGATAGGGTAGGGGTCACAGAAGAAATGTTGTACAGCATTGTGGGAACAGAAGGTGAGGCGAACCATGAGCAGAGTGTGCAAGAGAGCATGCAGGTTTGTGATGACCCATGATATGACCACCAGGAGGACACAGAGTCTGGGCCTCATCATCAGGGTGTAGTGGAGTGGGTGACAAATGGCCACATAGCGGTCATAGGCCATCACACTCAGCAGGAAGCCATCCATGTTGATGAATGTGATGAAGAAATAGATCTGAGTCATACACTCCGCGTAAGAGATGGACTTGCTTCCCAAAACATGATTCACCAGTGCCTTGGGGATGGTGACTGAGGAAAAGCAGATGTCAACACTGGAGAGGTTGGCCAAGAAGAAGTACATGGGTGTGTGGAGATGAGGGTCACAGCTGATGGCCAGGATGATGAGAAGGTTCCCAGAGATGGTGACCAAGTACATCCCCAAGAACAGCCCAAAGACGACCTCTTCTTGCTTTGACTGCCCAGCAAGTCCCAGGAGGAGGAATTCTGTGGCTGATGTCTGGTTCTTTTTGTCCATATCTTTGGGGAAGAAAGTTCCATTTCAAGGTAAGATTGGATGTCAACACTTAAGCAAAAAGATCATAAATTTGGGAGAGCTGAACTGTTGGTTGAGAATTTACTAAAACTGAGTGGTCCCGCTGAGCAATTTTACAGAAGAGCCTAGTTAATTTTAATAGGGTTTGATTACAATAGTTGTGTTCTTGTTCACTCCTGCTTGCATATATAGGCTCTTTCCTGTGCAAAACTTCCCTTCGCCTAATAATTGTGGAATTATATTGCACTTTATAGGTGAAACACCTGAGGCTTGAGGCGATGAGGTGATTTATCCACATTCACAGAGCTGGTGAAAGCGATAGCTTTAAATCAGTGGAAGTGTCGTGTTGTGGGGCTGTTGTTGTTTTCTTTATGCTATGCTTTAAATGACTATCATTTATTAAAAATTTAACCCAGAGGTAAATCCTATATCTGATGCCACACTAGAATCCTGAAGATTTTATCTGTGGCTTTTTCTAATTTTCTCTTTGTGGAGTTCAAGAGGCCAGATGAACAGTTTTGTTCGGAGTCTTACCTGCCCTTCAGTTGTCCTCCATCAGCTGTTGGGATGCACTGAGCTGCCTGAGAGGCATAGTTCTCCTTCCTGCTGTCAGAAAAGGACGGTGCAGATACTCAAGCAACTGGGATGTTTTTCTATTGGAAGAAAGAGATTCACAGACTGAAAAAGAGCCAACTCACATCTAAAAATAAACTTCAGGATGAAGAAACCAGCACAGTCAAGGGAGGCAGCTGAAAACCGTGTCTGCTGCGTCTCTGTGAAGATTCGGGGTACTTAAATAGGGAGAGAGGGGAGCTGTTCCCTCGGTGACCAAAGGCCTGGGAAAGGGAAGTGAGAGGGATGACTGTGTGTGATCCGGTCTGCCTGCTGGGACAGAGGGTGCTCTAGTGAACATTTTGAGAGGATTGGCTTGTGTGGAGATGCTCAGGAAGTAATGATTCGACCGCTGAAGGGAGTCATACCAGGGAAATTAAGCCACGGTGCTGAACTGTGAAGTCATCTAGCTGGGATTAATACCCAGACCTGAGACAAGGTGAGGAGTAATAGAAAAAGCTGGAACATGGCTAGCCCTCTTTAGAATATGAGGGATGAAGGCCAGGGAGAAGACTCAGTGGGTAAAGTGTCTACCATCAAGCCCAGTGACCTGAGTTCAATCAGCGGGACCCATGTGTTAGACAGAGACCCAGCTCCTACATGTTGTTCTCTGACCTCCACATGTGTACTATGGCATGTGCACACATGCTCTTACATACAAATAAACACTATGAGAATGTTTTTTAAAAGAACTTGAGGCATGAGGGAGTGATGGGTGGCATCACCCCACACAGGAGGGTATTGGTTCAGTATACATTACCTTCTGGTCTTCTGGACAGATCCCATAGTGGTTTCAGAGATAGAGAGGGGTAGCAGGATTTCAAGGGGTGGGGGGTTCTTGTGTTTGAAAATCATGTGGGACTGACACTAGCCTGGATGCTCTTGGCACAGCATCTGTTGATATACGGACTGGCTGTAGGAGGCTGTTGCTGAAAAATATATTATCGTTTCATGGTTTAAACCCTAAGCAAGTTGGCCCTCCATAGAAAGTCACACACCACAGCACATCATGTACCTAACTCCTCTCAACAATTGTATGTTCTTTGGGCATCCCCTGTAATGGAATTCTGCACCACCACCACTACCCCCACCTCCGCAGCCTCCTGGTGGGGAGACAGTGCTTCTGTGTGACTTCAGTACATTGACTCTGACTTCATCCATTATCTCTTATGAGCTGGGCTAGTGGGTATCTATATGAGACACCTGGCATATCTGTGTCATTGTTTGTGATCCTGGACCATAAAATCAAGTCTGCTTAATCCCCGGGTCTGGGTGCAAGTAACACCCCTCTGTGGGGATGGGCAGGATGTCTAAGTGGCCCAACTCTGGGACACTATGTTGAATAGTTGGCACTAAAGAGGGTAAAAGGGGGCAAATAATGGGCACAAACATGGAGATGAGAGGATGAATAAGGCTGCCTTGTGTGCCTGAAATATCCAGGGGTATAGGGAAGTGAGGCTCTGGGCTCTAGGCTTCTAGCCATGCTTGCTGGTAGCTGTGTGCTCTGTTTAGCAATTTGTACCTTTCTGTTTCTGCCCTGGGTGTGTTTTCTCACTCTCGGCAGGGAGTAAGAAAAAGGCTGGCATGTATGAGGGAGAGCGGGCTTTTTCTCCTTCGAGCCTGGTCAGATGCCGAGGAACTCGGTAGGTCTGTCTTCGTTTTCCTCAGTATCATTTCATGTGTTTGGATTCATGTGCTGTTGGAGGTGAAGGTGCTCTCCCTCACTGCTTCCCCACCCTCTCACCTGCCTTTCTCTGCTGCCTTCAGGGCCTTCCCAGAGTCCCCATCTCTGCTGATTCTGTGCTTTACCCTGGAGGACAGAAAGTCACAGTTAGGGTTGAAAACCAAGGGGCCTTTCCTCGCCGGAGAAACACGTGGCTCCCTCTGGTCAAGCTTGGATGGTTGGGAACTAATAAGCAGATCCTCCATCCCTTGAGATCCAGCTTTCCATAAAGATCGCTGCCAAGTTAGAGTGCCCCTTGGGCTGAGCCCTCAGAAGTCCTCATTAGGGGCACGTACTAAGAACTGGTTGTTTATATCCTTCCCAGATTTGGAAACTGGACCTACAGAGGTTTTTACCCTTGGATGTTTTTAATTGTTTGCTTTATTAATTTATTAGTTTTAGTGAAATAATTGCTTTCATTTTGATATATATCATATATATATATATATATGAAGAAAAGTAAAACAGATATAAGAAGAAAAGTTAAAAAGATACATTTCTAGGAGAAAAAATAGAAATACATTTTTTTAAAATTTTGGATTAGGCAAAGATTTTGTAGCAACAGCTACAAACTATATCACCATACTTTGCTCATGTCCACTCCCTTATCGTCCTCTATATCCCGGTCTTAACTTCTTGCTAATTTCCCCTCCCTCAAGTAGTCTTCATCTACTTTCAGGTCATATATATATATATATTTTTTTCTCCTAGAAATGTATCCTTTTAACTTTTCTTCTTATACCTGTTTTACTTTTCTTCTTATATCTGTTTCACTTTGAGTTAACTTTGTATATAATGTGAAGCTAAGCTGTGTTGCGTGATTTTAATATGGTTATTTAATTATCATGACTATTTGTGGAAAAATTATATTCTTCCATTGAATTGCTTGGGCAGCTTTGCCTCATGTCCATTGGTCATGTGTGAGTGGGCATACAGGTGAATTAAATGTGTCCCATTGATCTACGTGTCTATGCTTTTGTTAACCCTTTGTGACATTCTAGTAAATCATGAGATACCATGATAGGAATCCCCCAGCCCTGTTCTTTTTCAAGTTGTGCAATATTAGTTCCCACAGCAAAAGTAATATCAGTTTTTCTGTCTCTTGAAAAACAAATTCTTCTGTGTAATGTGATTTGGCTTGTGGGAAATCTGTATGCTGTCTTAAGAACCACTGATTTCCTGTAGATAAGGGGTTTTCAAGTCTTCCTCTTTTCTTCCATTTTTCAGGTTTCCTTTTTATTAGTTTGTTTTTTGTTTTTTGGGGGTTTTTTTGGATATAGACTTTGCATGGGTTATGTTAGATTTAATATTTTAATTTTTTTTTTGAGATACAGTGTCACTGTTTAGACTTGGCTGGCCTGAAATTTGCTATGTAGACCAGACTGTCCTGAACTCCAGAGATCCTCCTGCCTCTACTTCCCAAGTGCAGATTAAAGGCTTGCACCACTACACCAGCTCAAATAATTTTATGCTATTGTAATGAATCACGTAAGAAACTATGGATTTCCAGTTGCTCACCGTTGCTTGTATAGCACGATGATGAATGTTGAGTTTTGATTTATGTCCTGCCATGGTCTGGTATAGTTAGCTTCAGCTGTCATTTGAAACAACCCAGAGTCATCTGGGAAGGGGAAATCTCAACAGAAGAACTGCCCAGATCAGAAGGAGCTGAGAGCATGCCTGTATGACATTTTCCCAATTGTTCATAGATTCATGGACACCATCCTAGGCAGATGAAACTGCGCAAGCTGAATAAGCCAGCAGGTGGCAGTCCTCTGTGGCCTCTGCTTCCTTTTCTGTTCCAGGGTCCTGCCATGAGTTCCTGCCTTAGCTTCCCTTAATGATGGACTCTAACCCATAAGATGAAATATACTCTTTCATCCTCAAGTTGCTTTTGGTCATGGTGTGGGGGGGACTAGCCCCCACTTTTATGACCAGGATACTCTTGAGCAGGGAGAAGTGGGAATGTTTAGATAGAAAGAGATACCTAGATGATGAGAGGAAGACAGACACACAGGATAGCCTCGGGAGGGCCTGGGTCAAAACTCACCAGCCCAGAACTTTATTCAAAAGGGCTTTTTATAACAATGCCATGGGATGAGGCAAAAGACCTCCCCCTTGCTAGATACAGCCAAGTGTAGACCCTTTCAAACACCTGGTACTCAGGCCCATGGTCCAGTCATCCTCTTATGCAGTCCTGCTGGGTAAAACCACTAGGAAACTTCGGCTGGCTCCAACAATGGTGCTTATCACAGCAACAGAAACTAAAGGAGGATACCTGCCTAACTACAGAATTAGATATTTGGTAAAGTTTATGGTTTTTTTTCTTTGAAGTATTAAAAAAAAATTAAGGTGTTATAGGAAGTCACATTATCCATAGACAGGATGAGATTTTAATTTTTTTCTTTTCATGTGGGTATCTTTTCTTGCCTTGTTGCACTGGCTAATATTTCTACTCCAACGTTTTATAGGAGCAGAGCTGTGGACATCACTTTCCCTTGAGGCATATTCAATATTTCATCTTAGATAAGTTTAGCCCTGTACTTTGTGGCTGTTGTTTAGACGGTTGTTGTCTTTTCTTTTGTGGTGCTGGGAATTGAACCTGGAGCCTTGGGTGTGCCAGGCAAGCACCGTACCACTGAGCTGTGTTCCTAGCTCTAGCTCTATGTGTTCAGTAAAGACTCTTTGTTCCGTGGAGGAGGCCTTTGATTTGGAATGTATCAGGGATTTCTAAAATTATGCATTTTTCTCTTGTTACATTCCTTTCCCGCATCCATTCCTATGATCCTAATACCATCCATTACATAGATAGCTTTGGTAATTGACTAGTTCCTCTAATGAATGGTGCCCCTGATATAGGCTCCATTCTTTAATTTTTTTTTCCTTTAGTCCATATTAATGCTGATGATATTGGTGATTCTGTGGTTTGATTTCTTGTAGTATTTAAATTTACAGTATTAAGATTATACTGGCCTCATATATGTATCAGAAGCTTTTGTGCTACTGCATTTTCTCAGTTTGTGAAATAGCATTATTAATGTCAACAGAATCATTCAAGTCTGAGGTTTTGACTTTAGAAGATATAATTAAAATTCCACTAGTAGAGTGAATAAGTTGGTTTTTTTTATTTAGTTGGGCACTTTTTGATAGTTTTCCTTTTCCCTGGAAATTGTTCTTTTCATCTAATTTTATCACAGTAGAAATGGGAATAATACTGCTAACTTTCGAGTGCTTGCCTAACATGCACAAAGCCCTGGGTCTGATGCACAGAGCCACAAAAATCAGGTGAAAGACACTTGTAACCCCAACACTGGAGAGATAGAGGCAGAAGGATCAGAAGTTCAAGGTCATCCCCAAATCAGATTCAGGAACACCCTGAGCTACATGATGCGCTGTTTTAAGAAACAATTCTAATTTCCTTTGGCATGTCTCTGGGATGTAGTTACACACTGTATTATTCCTGACAGTCATTCTTACTTCAGTTGTTTGAGGATGGCAGAGCTGACTACATATTACTTTTATAAACTATTTTTCTAACTTGCTGTTCTTTGCTATTTGAAATCCTTGAGGCTTCTGATTGCTGTCTCCAGTCGAGTAGTGACTTAACCAATGTCACTTTAAATGTCAGTCCCAAAAGGAAAAAAGAAAGAGCATGGGAAGAGTTAAAGTGTAAGAAATAATGATCCTCACTTCATACAAGAGTCCTGGAGGAGATTCAGAGCAGTGAAATGGACAGGCAGGGAGTGAGGTATTCAACAGTGAGCCTTAGGACTGGGGGTTCTTTGATCTCAATATTTCTGATAATCTTTTATTTGGAGACATTCTCCTTTTTTTCCCCAGTAGCAAGGACCACATTTAAGTCTTCTAGGACATCTCTTCCTAGTAAGTTAGTGGTTGCATCGGCCACTAGGGGTCTAATGGTCCCATGCGTTTCATCTGGGTCCTCTCATCTGTATAAGTCTGGGTAATAAATGCTTGGGAGAGACCTCCATTAGTTGCGGTTCAGGTAGGAGGGTCAAATGTGGGGACCTCAGCTTGTCTTAGGATAGTTTTGTCTGCCCCTGTGTCTACCAAACATTTGAAATTTTTATTGTCAATTTTAATTGAAAGTTTGGGGTGAGAATTTTCAAGTATGTTAATGATCCAGTGGACTCCTGGGCCTTTCCCTCTTAAAGGTGGGCCTGAGGGCTGCCTCCTGTGGAGTTTAAAGGCGGCAGGGGGTTGCCTTCTTTGTCACTTAAGGCTCTGCAGTTCTTCCTCCCGTGAAAGCCTTTCCTACAATGAGGGAGGGCAGATGTTTTAGGGGTTCAAAGGCAGTTGAATTGTTCCTTGGGCACTCCCCTTTCCAATGTTCTATCTTTCCACATTTAAAACACCTTGAATTAGGCCATGTTGCTACTGCAAACATTCCCCTATTTGATGAGCTGTCCAAATACCCAGTTTGTCTTTCCAGCCGGGAAAAGCCTACTCACTACCAATGTCTCACTAACACCACTCTTCCCAGGCCGACACGTGTTGCCCCTCCCCTTCAGTTAAATGTGGTACCTGGTTCTACATTTAGAAGGAAGAGGGGAAATTGCCAGGAAGCAAGGTGATGAAGCATACTGGGAAATTAACAAACCCTTATACACAGAAAACACTGAATAAAAGGCTGTAGCTGCAATCGCGGGGTTAGTCAGCGTTTGGATGGTAGGTAGCACGGGGGAGGGATAGGCTTTCTGATGAGAGCAAAAAGGATGAGGAGGGGAAGGAGAGGTGTTTCAGGACTGATTGGCTGGGCAGAGAATGTTGTAAGCAATACTTTCAGGAGATCGATGATAAGATATGCTAATATGGAGACAGACAGGGGGTGCCCTGGCATTTTGAGGGTTAAATTCTAAAGCAAGTGCAAAGTTGCTGCTCTCTTAGACAGTTCCTCACCGATTTGTACCAGATTAGAGAGCATGGAGACAGCCCTGCAGAACGGCACAAAGGCACTCTCGGGACATTACCGCAGAATGTAGGAGTGGGGGCAGGTGCCGCGTCAAGAGATGCTCATGGGATGCCCGTGCAGCCTTTGTCCTTGTGGCCTGTGTACGTAGTGGGTTCTTTATAACAGGCTGTTTCCTGTCATGGAAACGGTGGCCAAAGGTGGAAGAATCAGGAGGGCAGGGTGGGGTGTGTAGCAAATAAAGCTTGCCTGAGGATGAGAGGACAGAGCCAGCTACTAGATTAGACATAGAGGCTAGGCAGTGGTGGCACACACCTTTAATCCTAGCACTCGGGAGGCAGAGATCCATCTGGATCTCTGTGAGTTCAAAGCCACCCTGGACTATATGAGATTGGCTCAGTCTAAGAGAAAAACAGAGGCAGGGCAGTGGTGGCACACACCTTTAACACGCCTTTAATCCCAGTACTTGAGATCTCATGCCTTTGCTACCAGTACTGGGGAAGCACAGATGCTTTTAATCCCAGCACTAGGAAGGAAGTGAAACGGCTGGGTGGAGAAGGGTATAGAAGGCGTGAGAAGACAGAGGATCTCGCCTTCCATTTGGCCTGAGGAGTTGGTAGTGGTGAGACGTTTCTCTAGTGGCTTGTTCCTTTGCTGTCTAGTCTTTCAGCATTGGCCCTGGTTTTTATTAAAAGACCATTTAAATTTTGAGCAACAGGGGTGGGTTCCTATTATCTGTGAATGGTAGGTAAGGTCAAATGCAGGAAAATCTGCTATAAATATTCCAGATGCTATGTCTAGAGAGGCACACTAAAATAGCTTCGTCTGTCCTGTCCTGCCTGCCTGCCTGCCTTCCTTCTTTCTTTCGCTTGAGATACAATGTTATACAACCACAGAGCACAGTGCGTAGACATGTGGTAGAGATAAGGGCTGAATGGCTAGACATTCAACAGTGTCTGTCTTTTGGGGTGAAAGAAGGATGGCTATTGGCTCTGAGCTTCTGGACAAGCATTTTAGAATGCCACATCTGCCATCTGATCCCTTCCCAGAGCTTTTTTTCTCCGTCCATTTTGGAAGCGAGCTCGCACAGATCTGCAGTGAACGCAGTGAACAGTGTATCCTGAAGCAGGGAATGCTGGGACACAGTCAGTCATGCTAACAGACACCACCCAGTCTTCCACCCCGCCTTCCACCCCGCCACCACCCACCTGCTTGAACTTGATTGGATGTAGAGGGATTGGATGGGCTGTGCTACCTGCTGTCACTCCACGTGCTTGTGTGAACCTGTGCGCTTTGGAGATGGCGGCTCCGTAACTTCTCCTCTCATCTGATGCTTTCTGCTACTGCCAGATCCTCTCGTCCCTGTCCACTCCCTGCTTATGCCGGATGATGAAAATTCACAGCCGAGGCTGAGAACTGAGGGAAATTTTTCTCACCGGGAACACCCTATAAGGCATTGGTCTTTCCCGGGTCAGAGTTAGAAGAATGAGAACCAATAAATAGACGTTCCCTCCCTGGAAACTATGAGATCTTTGAGGATGGGGCGGTGTGATTCCAGTTGCCAACCTTGAGGGCCCCTAGGGCTGACTCCCCACAGCTCCTCATTAGAGGCACACATGCTAACCATCCTTTGTTCTTAGGCACCCTGGACGCGGAGATACTCCAAGATGAAAAGGACAGTTCGGTGTTCAGACTTGGACATTCGACTTCGTTTTTCTGAATTTGTCTCCATCTGAGAAATATGAATTTGCAGAAGGTGAACAAAGTTCAGTTTCATGACATCAAAGCTTTTTTTTTCTTTTACCGTTTTAGACAGGATCTCACACAGCCTGAGCTGTTCTCAAACTCACAACATAGATAGCCAAGGGTGACCTAGAACTGCTGACTTTCCTGCCTCCATCCCTCCAGGACGGGCATGATAGGCATGAGCACCACACTTGGTTTTACATGGTACTGGGGATGAAACCCAGGCCTTCGTGAATGCAAGACAAGAGCTCTACCAACTGAGCTGTGTTCTCAGCCCTCTGTGTCTTTATTATTTCATAAGCCTATGATTCCACAGTATATCCAGTGTTTGTTTATTTCTATCAAGTACATATTTATAAAACCGATTCAATCTTATATAAATATCTGTTTGCCAAACTGTATTCTTGGACTGAGTTCTCTGAAGGAGGCAATCACTTAGTCTCATGGTATCATGGGGTGGCCATACCGAATTTAAGGAAAGGTTCCAAAATTTAGAGCCAAATTAGTCTTGGTCTTCTCTGCAGGATTCAAAGGGGCTCCTGGCAGAGGTGGGGCTCTTGTTGGGGAAGCATTCTTCCCAGGGGATGGAATCTGTAGCTTTGATGAAAGCCAGCTCCTCTTCATAGTAGGGGAAGCCTGGGTCTCTTTTAAGCTGCCTATCCTTGAGTCCCCCCTGCCAGGGCCCCCTGCCAGGCCCCCCCACTCTCACTTCTGCTGGGAATCCAGCTGCTGAGCATTAAGCAAAACCAGGGGCCTGACTTGCCTGCCTTTGAGGTATGGCCGGCTCTGCTCATTCTCCAGGGCAAAGCTGCACACGAGACTGTTCCTGCACTGGGTCTTACCCTCACTGTCCTCTCAGGCCCATATCACACCACAGGTCCCCAGCCCTGTGTCCATTGTAAAGCTGATGAAATTGAATGTCACAGAACGTCACAGCAGCCTTGCTCTATACACTCTGCTAATTACTTTGGCTTTCTTCTGAATACCCCTAAGCCTTCAGGATTAAGGTTCAATTTACCAATTTATACTGAGAAACTAATGACTAAAAATAGAAAGCCAGTTCTGTGTTTTAATCTCTGTAACAGTTCATCTATCCCCCGGCATAGAAAACCAGAAGCTTCTAGAGAAAAAGTGAACAAGCTTTTTGCATTCCACTGTGGGTTTTCCAAGGAAACCTGAAAGGCTAAATTAGCAGTTCCCTTGTAAACACTTTTTTCCATTATAAAACATATTTTTTGAGATTTGTTTTATTTTAATCTTTATGTGTATGAATGTTTTGTGTATATCTGTGTACCACATGTGTCTGTAGTACCCATACCGGCCAGAAGATGGCGTTATATCTCCTGGCACTGGAGTTATAGGTGATTATGCACTGCCATGTGGGTCCCTAGGATCAAACTGGGTCCTCTGCAAGAGCAGCCAGTGCTCTTAACTGCTGAGCCATCTCCCCGGCCCCCATAAAGCTTATCTTTCACTTAGAGATGACAACTGTGATTTTTTTTAAAAGTCTTCCTTTTAGCCTCATGGTATATGTTGAATTCCTTCCTAATTAGTCTTCATAAGACCACATCATTTTTCAAAGTAATTTAAAAAAATTTAATGGCAATGGAAATTTAGCCCCCCTCTCTACAAAGTCTTTGAGAGACAAGTAGAGTGAAGATTTGTATTCTCAACCCTGAGACCAGTCATCACTAAAATCCACGAAGTTCCTTCCACTGACTGAGGTGGGTGGGGAAGTACCTGTAGCAGGATTTGAACCAGGGACCGGGGATCCACGGGGACAAAGTGCTCTTTGCAGGAGCAGAGTCCCCTCAGTTCTGCTGTGGGTCTTGTTAGGTCACAGGTTCTGATGCAGTAGAAAGGTGAGGCCCAAGATATTGACCCTGAAAAGCTCTTGTGTGCTGCTGCTGTGGCTCTCTGGACCATATTGTAAGTGTGAGACTCTGAGGACTGGGGCCCGTGAGATGGCTCGGTGGGTTAGGATACTTGTTGCTGAGCTTGAAGGTCTGAATTTGATCCCTCAGACTCACAGGTTAAAAGAAGAGAGTCCGCTCCCCACAAATTATCCTCTGACCTCCATGTATATACCACTGCATCTGCACACACACACACACACACACACACACACACACACACACACACACACAAACAATAATGATAATAAGTTAACTAATCTTTAAAAAGGACCTCGATCCTGTTTTGAGTAGTCATGA
Source organism: Peromyscus leucopus (assembly GCF_004664715.2). Classification (NCBI taxonomy): domain Eukaryota; kingdom Metazoa; phylum Chordata; class Mammalia; order Rodentia; family Cricetidae; genus Peromyscus; species Peromyscus leucopus. Next base: position 34,076,729 of record NC_051086.1, on the reverse strand, counting down.
TGGTTTTAAGAGATGTATTTGAGGACTTAGTCTGACCTTGGGAATCAGAGTGGCTTATAATGACAGTGAGTTCTGAAGGGACTCATCTGTCATCAATTAGGTGCCCTGAGAAGCCAGGACTTTATGGAGGGGTGTGGGTGGGAATCGTATAGTGTGGATGGAAAATCCTGGATAGCAAAGAGTCCCCCAGTTTCAATGTGTCCCTAATGTCTGTCCCTAAGATGTCAGGTTGCCCTTATCTTTTGGTGAGGACATCTTAAGGGTACCAGAATGGACTTCCACAGTCAAAATCACCTCAAGAGTCAGTACTGGAAGCATCAACTTGTCCTGACCTCTCAGAGAGTCCAAGTTTCCTTGAAGATTCATAATGAAAGTCTCTGGGGTTCTGAATTTATTCCAAGGTAAGACCTGAGGTCTGGGTTGGGCAGGATGCACTTGAAACTGAGTTGCTCTGGAGGATCACCGTTTCCTCAAGGTCTAGGTCACTTCGACAGGTCATGATGATGCCCCGAGGGCTCTGAGTGAGAAGATGAAAGCGGAGTGAGGAAATCAGAGAGTAATTGAGAACTCTGATGTGTGGGGACTTAGCTGTGAGTGAAGCCACTCATTCATGGCTGAGTGAATTCAGGGGTGAACTTGGGTCAGGGAGAGGCCAGCAGGTGTGGGAGCCAATGCCAGGAGTCACCTTGTAGAGCATGAAGGTCCTCAGGCTTCAGTGTGTCTTGGAGTGTCCTACTGTCCTAGGGTGTCAAGGTATCCAAGAGGACACAGTTGTGACTTTTCAGCCCCAGAGTTCCCTGGAAACAGGTCTTTTGAGCATCACTCACATGCCGAGATGTCAGGCCTTGTTCCTGGCCCCAATATCTTTCTCTCCATTTCCCCCTCCCTGGAGGGGAGGTGCTGAGGAGGGGTGCCTTGCTGGGAATGTCTTCTCCTCTGTCCCCTGCCTGCTCCCAGAAGGGGGATTTAACAGGACAAAAGAATCTGGTCCCCTGGGAATATGAGCTCTTGGCCTCAGCCCCTGGACCCTCTGACAGAGCACCGTCCCTCATCCGGCTTGTGATCCTCCCCCAAGCCAGGGGGCTCTGGTGACCAAGAAATGATTGGACAGGCCCATGGGGCCAGGAGGAGGTTGCTTCTCCAAGACGGAGGGAGAAAGACAGGTAGCGTGAGAAAGTGGAGGGCGAAGAGAAAACAGAACGGCCTCAGGGAGAGGGAAGTAGAGACAGGCAGAAAACTGGCCAAAGTCAAGAGAGAGAGGATGAGGTGTCAATCCGGAGGAAGGATGGGGGATTAGGAAAAAGGGGAAAACAGTGAGTGGACAGGTATCTAGCTACACACACACACACACACACACACACACACACACACACACACACACACAGTAAGGGAGAGACCCAGAAAAAGCTAGAAGATAGAGAAGAAAGGTCAGAAGACAAGACAGGACAGACAGAGAGAAAGACTACAGGGAGACAGAGACTGGAGGACAGCAGGCTAGCCCATCTTTGGTTTGGGTGGCTAGTCATGGAAGCTCAAAGAAGGAACCAGCAGGAGAAACAAAGGAAGGGTCGCACCTGTGGCGGACCGCTGCCTGAGCCGCAGGTGACCTCTGGGACCCTGATCTCCACAGTAGGTGAGTGAATCCCCAGGGTTGGCTTGGGTCCCCGAGGGAGCAGCAGATGTGGGTCTCAAAACCTGATTGGCTTTGGGGCAATGGTTTGTCCCACGGAAGGCTGAGAGATGGGAAGCAGAATTGGGGCTTGTCAAGACTTTGGGGAACCTTAGGAAGTGAGAGAGTAGAAGTCTTTCGCTTTACAGGTTGGGAAGTGGGGCCCCTGCCTGAGGGAGCTACGGAACAGGCGCCCAGGGCAGAGGCAAAGCGAAAGCCTTGTTCTTGCCCAAGGTGCTTCCTTCTTGGAAGGAGGGAGCTGAAGGGGTCGGGGTTCTCCTCCAGAGAGGGCAGTTCAGGGCCTGTCTGAGGACACTGGGTGCCGAGTGGGAGCCACACCCTTGGTTCCCCCCCTCTCGCGTCCCCCCCCCCCCCCCCGATGGGTCTCTCCGCTCCAGACCCCTCCTTCCCTTAGCGCCCATCTTCCCAGGTGTCTCCTCTTCCCTCGCTGTTCTCTCTTCCCTGGTAGCTCTTAGACTAATTAATATGAGGGCTTAGGGAGCCTTTGGGGAGGAGAGGCAAGCCTTTCCCACGAGCTCAAGTTCCTGCAGGCTGGTGGCAGGGCCAGGGCAGAGGTAAGCGGCATGTCAAGAAGTACAACCCAGAGGGGAGAACGTGTTGTCTGCATGTAAGGGGGGGGGGCACCCTTCATCCTCCTGAGCAGGGGTGGGTGAGGAGAAGGAGGGGTGTATGAAGGAGGTGCATGGGTGAGTGGCAAGCAAAGCAGTCCTTGGTAGTCAGCAAAGGGAAGACCCTCAAGGTTCGCCCCGTGGGTCACATATGGGCCGGAGGTGAAGCGCACACCGGGGGCACGTAACCAGAGCAGTGGCAGAGGCTGGAGGCAGAAGCGGTGGTTTTGAAACCTTAAAGAGCTCTTGTGGAAACAGGGCGTCCCACAAGGAAGCACCATCTCAGGAACTACACAGAATGCGGGGCCTAGCACCAGTGGTCCAAGGATAGCTGGGTGGTCCCATTCCTAAGTGGGTCTCCCTCCATTCCCCTCCCTCCACAGACACGAGCCCTGAGGCTTTTGGGAGACTCTCTGGTCCGGGACTGGGGAGACCTAAGCTTTGCCCGCAGAGGGGCCGTCCCCACTCCCGGCGTCGTCACCGCACCACCTTCAACCCAGCACAGCTGGAACAGCTGGAGTCAGCCTTTGGGAAGAACCAGTACCCAGACATCTGGGCCCGAGAGGGACTTGCCCAAGACACTGGCCTCAGTGAAGCCAGAATCCAGGTGATGATGCCCTAAGGTACTCGGGGAAGAAACAAACATTTCCTGGGTGCTTGGGGGACTTTTAACCCGAACTTAACTATTCAACATAGTTAATATAGTTCAACCATAGTTCAATAGGTTCCACCCACCAGTCGGCATGACCTCAGGTGCACCTGACCCCAGCTCTAAGCTCATTCAGATGGAGGTGTAGGGCAGGAGGAGAGCTCTTGCCAAGCATACACAATGCCTGCATGCTGATCCCCAATGCCACACAAACAAAAAGGAAGTCCAGACCCACCCCCCAGCCTTTCATGTGGACACAAACTCCAACAAACAGGCAACTCTAACTGTTCACACACGTGTGCAATCTTGCCTCTAAGACTGCCTTACATTTCCACGAGCCTCATAGTCCTGAAGTCTCCCATTCAGGACAAGAGCGCTGATGTGACTTCTCTTCCCTCTCCGCAGGTCTGGTTCCAGAACCGCAGAGCTAAGGAACGGAAGCAAGAGCGGGCGCTGCTCCAGCCGCTAGCCCGTCTATCTCCCGCCTCCTTCTCTGGCTTCTTGCCAGAGTCCTCCGCTTATCCCTACCCCTACACAACACCACCTCCCCCAGTGGCCTGCTTCCCTCACCCCTACAACCACACTCTCTCCTCCCCACCCTCCACAGGTGCCCCGTTCACTCTCCCTCCCCAGCCTGAGGACTGGTACCCCACCTTACACCCAACCCCTGGTCATCTGCCCTGCCCCCCACCCCCACCCATGTTTCCCCTCAGTCTTGAGACACCAAAACCCTGGAACTAAGTGGTGACAAGGTCACCCTCTATCCATAAACTTCACGAAATGCAAGAAAATCGGGGCTCTCTTTTCATCCTAAGAGTGAAGTTGGAAATGTGGTGAAGGGCAGTTCAAGACTGGAAATGGGAAAAGCGGGGCTCTTGATGAACTGTCAACAGGGTAAGGGGTTAAGAGACTATGAGGAGGTTAACCGGTAGGAGAGACAAGCTGAACAACTCCAACAGAGGTGACAGGAGGGCAGTGTTGATGGGACCAGTGGATGCTGTTGGCGAGGGATGATCAAAAGAGAACTTGAAGCTTCATTCATTGAGATCTCGGTAGGAGAACCTGAACGGAGGCTGAATTTACTCCAGTTGCTCTGAAACCATCTCCTGACTTCTTTTCCATTTCAGCAGGCATGCAGCTTGTGGTGTGGTGTGGTGTGGTGTGTGTGTGTGTGTGTGTGTGTGTGTGTGTGTGTGTGTGTGTGTGTGAGAGAGAGAGAGAGAGAGAGAGAGAGAGAGAGAGAGAGACTTAGCCTCCTTCCTTTAAGTTTCCCTCTCTTAGTTTTTCTCGTCTCCAAAACACCTTTGCTAATCTGAACATCAAGGAATGCCTGAAGCAGAGCACATGGCTGTGACTAGCTTGGTCTGCAGGAGCCGCAGCATCTGCCTCAACTCAGCTTTAAAATCAGCTGCAGGTTTAAACATTGTGACAAAGAAACCGCATGACCTGAGGCAAACTTGTCCACAGACAAACCACCTGAGGCTCTTAAGAGGTCATTCCCAGGAAAGGATTTTTTTTTTTTTTTTTTTTTGGTACCTTAGTCTTAGCCCCTTCCCAAAGAAATACAATATAGCCTCACCTAGTTGGTGATACCATGTCTCTTTTGTGTAGCTTGGACTTGTTTCATTTGTAACTCACTATTGGTGGGATCATGGAAGGACATTTAGAAAACAGGCCTCCACAGATGGATAATCATGATGCTTGTATATTTGCTTATGTATCAGAAATGCCTGCAGTCAAAACTCCTATAGGATACATCTAGATGATTATCTCATTATGCCTGACAAACTTCGGGAAAGATTTTGAAGTTACATTCTAGATGCACAGTTCTGCAGCTGACACTTCAACAAGTTACAAATCCGAAATATTCTCAGCCAGATATAGTGGGTGGTGCTTATACTTTCAGTATTTGGGAGGGTCTCCAGTTGAAGGGCAGTCTGAACTACACAGTGAGTTTCATGCCATGCTGGGACACATAGTGAGACCTTGTGTCAAAAACAAATCCAAAGATTCCAAAATAGGTACATGTGTTCTGAGTATGTACAGATTTTTATTATCAGTATTAGCAATTTAGTCTAACAGCAGGGGTGTCCAACCTTTTGGTACTGGTGAGATGACGTATCTACAAACGTATTGGGAGGCTTTCCCAGCTGACTCTGGAGGCCCTTGGCCTGCAGGTTGGCTATGATAGAAATGCACATGAGGGAATTGCATAGATTATGCAAATAGTATGCAAATACTTGAGCATTCTTAGATCTGGGTCTCTGAGGAAGGGCCTAGAACCAGTCCCACACAGATGCTAAGGATGGCTCCGCTGGTCCTGAGTCCATCAAAAATATTAGAGGCAGGCCGATCTCTGTGAGTTCGAGGAGCTGGTTACGTGAGTTGGAGGTGTGCTACACAGAGATTGTCTGACAAAAAGAGAATTTTAATCACTGCGGGCGTGTGTGGCGACACTTTATCCAGCACTCGGAGCAGAGGCAGGCGGATCTCTGTGAGTTCGAGGCCAGCTGGCTCGAACTCACAGGAAGCGCAGCTACACAGGCTCTGTCTCAAAGTGATATTAGTCGTGTACCATTGTCGTCAGTGAGTTTTTTGTTTTTTACCATTTTTGGCAATTGAGAATGACGTCACTTTTACTCATCTTTAAAGTTTCCTTTATTTCTAGTGAGAGCTAAAGGTTTTGAGCTTATTGGAAATTTACATTGTTTCCTCTCTCTGTAGCCTGAGTGTATCTGTGGGCTGATGTAGCCATTTTCTACTGGTTCCTGAGAATGCTGTGGATACTGCCTGTACCTGTGGAAACTCCTTTTGACTGTTCATTACTTGTTTTCTGCCTTTTTCAACGAGAGTTTCCTAAGAAAGCTAAACAACAACTCCCTAGACACCTGTCATATGTAATGACTTAACTTTTGTTTTAAATGTCTAGAATTGTGCCCGTTTTATAGAACTGGTAGAATTTAGAAAACAGCCGTTTGGTTCATTTTCTGTATTTCAGGCTTTATAGAAGAGCCCAGCTGATGAACTCGTGGCCTTTCCTGGCTTCTCCAATGTTTCTTCATCATTTGGATAAAAACATGATGCTTTGAATCCCCTGAAATTTACTATGCGCGGTAAAATAGTCCCGTGCATGCTTACCCTGGATCAGCTAGCGGGTCACTCCTGTATCATCTCTTTGATGGTGTAACTTTGCCCTATTGCTTTGTAAGGGTGTACATTTTTGTGCGCCAGGTTCTCGTGTGTGTATGGGACAGCTGCAGCCACCAAGTCCTTTCTCTGTTCTAGTACCAGAACCAGAGTGTTCAACAGCCGAAATGTGAGAATCCTGGGTAACTTTTAAAGGTCTTGTAACCAAACACAAGGTGTGTCGTGTCATTTGTTTCAGACTTCTGTGTCTCTCAGCAAAGTTGGTGTTTGGTTTAGACTTTCTTTATTGAGCTGCGGTCTCATCATTTGTCACAGGCTGGCCTTGAACTTGCTGTGCAGCCCAGACAGGCCTGGAACTCTCAGTCCTCCTGTTTCAGTCCTCCCTCCCCAGGGATGGGGTTATAAGCGTGCACCAGCACATCTAGCCAAGAAAGTTCTTTTGCTTTTTACAAAAGACATGGCTTAAAGGCACTTTATAAATTATGTAGATACATATATCTGCTATTTGTAACCCAAATGGGGATTTTATATATTTTATATATGTGCGTGTATCTAAATTATAAAAGTCTCCTAGGGAGAAGTTTCTTTAAAAAAAAAAAAAAAAAACTTCAATCTGTCATATCATTATATAGTTTTAAAACATGCAACTTTTTTTTTAAAGTTAAAAATGATCATGGCATTGTTTGTTATAGTACATATACATTAAGGAAAATAATAAGACCACACAAGAAGAGTAAGCTCCAGTACCAGGAAGGAGATTCAGGGTGTGTACACAGAGGTGCTTTGTTCTGTGTGGGGTATCTGTCTGTGAATTTGTCCTAAACTTGAATATAAAAATAATTTATAGTAGTTTCCTGACTTAGTGATCTTGCCCATTAACAACGCCAGTCATCATAAGTAACTGTGCCCACAGTTTATTTATGATCACCAAAACTATGAGCATGCACACAGAAGTCTTTCCCTTTCTAGAAATAAGGTGAGGGCCATAGGTGCTAATTCCTTGTTGCCGTTTCAAGATTAATAATTCACAGACGACTTCCAAGTGGATTGCGTCCATCCTGTTTTTGTTGCTAGCATGTGACCCCTCAGCCCTCCTGGAAACACACAGGAAGTGGAGTTGTTTGGGCGTTTTGTTTTATTATTTGAGCAGCACAAATGTCTCTGTGGTTTATTGCTAAAGAATAATTTTTGATAAGAAGTAAAATGATGATTCTCTCAGATAGAAAATAAACAAAGGAAATTTCTTAAACTCAGGATTAAGCTGGCCATGATTAAGATGTTGAAGTAAATTCTGGGCCAATCAAAGAAGAGACTCACGAATAGGGCGAGTGACATGGTTATGTAGCCTGAAGTAGCACTGGTCTTTGGAAAATGAGGAGAGTAGTTCACTGAAGCTCCAGGGGTACTATTTACACCTTGATATGTGTTCATTTTTGCACCACTACACTTGCAGAGTGGTACAATAGCCCCCAAACTAAAGGCTTCAGAGACGCTGTGGAATCCAAATCCAACCACCCAGAAAGATATTGAAGAACAATTTTGCATCCGAGCATTTCCCCCTGCATCCCCTCTTGTGCAGGAACTTTATGTGCATGCGATGGCTGTTCCACGAGAGGATCACTGCCTAGGGCTGTGTGCAACGAAAGTTGTAAGGCAGGAGAGGAAGAAAGGTGATGTAAGATAAAAACTGTATGCATACTCCCTGACTCCTTTACCAAAAGCGTAGTTTAGGGTAGCTTCAGTTTCAACAACAAAAGCAAAATATTAGAATAAAGCTGGAACTATATATTTTCCTATATAGTTCAAATAAGTAACATGATGTATCTCACGGTCGTTAAAAAAAAAGTAAGTCAAACCAAAAATAGTAGACAGAAGGAAATAATAAAGATCAGGGTGGAAATCAATTGAGTGGCTAATAAAAGAACACTCAAAAAAAAATCAATGAAACAATTGGTTCACTGGAAAAATAATTTAAAAACCATAAACCTTTAGACAAACTAACCAAAAGAAAGGGGAACAAGATCCAAACTAATGAGATTAGAGATAAAGAAAGGCTGTTACAACGCATACCAATAAAATCCTCTGAGTCGTTAGGGAATATTTGAAAACCTTTTCCCAAAACCTGGAAAATGTAAAAGAGATGGATAAATTCCTAGATACACGTGGCCTGCCAAAATTAAATCAAGAGACTCTAAACAATATAAACAGATCTATAATGAGCAACGAGATGGAGGATGCCATAGTCTCTTAATAAAGAGGCCGGGACTCAGTGTCAGAACCTACCTACCAGACTCTCAAAAAAGAGAACTATGGAGTGAGGCGGAATCTCCGTGGGGTTTTAACTTGAATTTCCTTGATGCCTAATGATATTGAATGCTTACAAGTACTGATGAGCTTGTGAGAATTCTGAGAATATCTTCTGAGAATTCTGCCCCACTGGGAGAGAAGAAAGGAACTAGGGTGAGACAGAAAGAAGGCGTGAATAGGGTAGGGGGAGGAGCCAATAAGAGCAAAGTTCAATCACATCTACGTATGAAAATGTCAAAATAAAACATTGTTTTTTTTATGCCACTAAAACATTTTAATAGTTAAAAGAGAATTATGGTAAAACGGTCTAGGGGTTGGGACATGGTTCGGGTTAATAACACTTGCTATTCTTGCAGAGGACCCAGGTTTGGTTCCCAGCCCCCAGGTTCTGCAGCTTACATCAACCTACAACTCTAGCTGCAGGAGACCCAACACCCTTTTCTGGCCTCCTCGGGCAGCATGCACACACATACATGAATATAAACCTGGAAAAAGCACTTTAAATAACTATTTTCAAAACAAACTCACTGTTTTGGTTACAAGAACTAATTGTAAAATTTGTTGAATGAATGAACAGGTAGATAAGATCCGGTGTGGAACCCAGAGGGTGCCTAGAAACACAGGGTCATCTTGAAGTAGGTGGGCAAGCCCAGCAGTCAGAGCAAATGCGCTTCATCCGATGCCTAGTGCCCTGCATTCCCTTGAAATACAGCATCCTTCAGGAAAAATGAAGAGAAAGTCCAGGTTAATCTCAATAAATAAACGAAGGGACAAATGTTATTTCAGTTTAGTGTACCTAGCTTTGCTCAAATTTTTAAAATGTTTTAGTTTTTTTTTTTAAAGACTTTATTTTTATTTTATGAATTTTTGCAAGACCTTGGCCACCTCTAGAACAGAGCAGGGTGAAGACGGGGAGATTGGAGGATTTCCTTGCGTATGCTAAAGTGACCCACAAAATGTGTTGGGAGTGAGTTGGAGTTTGAAGTCATCAGACAATGATTTTAAAGATATCCGCAACTGTCCAATTTGGGCGAAAACCACCCTGCTAAGGTGGTTTAGCCAGGATCCTCATTCTTCATAGCTGATCCCCCTAATTATCCTCTACTCCTCCAAGTGACAGCTGATGCCCCTGACAAGAACGATGTTCGGTCCCTTTAGCCAGCATCACCTCTTCCCCGTCCTGGTTCCCCTTAGTCATTTTCTGTCCTCTGATCCTCATTTTGCTCTTCCGTTATAAATTCCAGCCCTTCCATCCAATGAGCTCAGCTCCGTCCACACTCGTCTCTTCTCTTCTGATGTGAAATACCTGGAATTAAATCTATTTCTCCCCCTTTACTGTCCAGTTCTAGTGTTCTTTGACAGAAGTCTTGTACATACTAGGCAAGCTCTCTGGAGGTTACAGCTTAGCTGCACATCCTATTCTAATTGCCTAACTTAGAACTGCACTTTGTGCGGCAGATAAAGAAAATGGGCGGGGGATGCTAGACTCCGGCTTCCTTGGGTCTTCCGGGACAGAAAAAACAAAACAAACAAACAAACAAAAAAACCGCACAAGGCTATGCAGTTATTCTTGGAGTTTTCAGGGGAGTCGGTTAACGGCTTCTGGTGGATAGTTCGCCCTGAGCATAGGAGCTGCTGTGGGCATCTTTGGTTTCTGTGGCTTCGCCTTGCAGCCCTGGGGCCTGAGGAGGGGTGTGGCCGGAGCTTCCACTTGGGACACTCGCCAAGGGTTTTAAGGCCACACTAAGGTCTACTGGACCTTGCCTGGAATTCCTCATGTTTCTGAAGTTTCCAGTGTACATCTGAGATTTCCCTGCCCCCCGCCCCAGGAATAATTTGTTTTGAAAATCCTAAATGCAACGAGTAAAAGTAACAGTTGTAGCTGTGGCCAGACTAGAGAGTCCAATGGGATTTTTCCCAACAGAGAGCTCTAAGGGTTGGAAGGCTTCAGTGAGAAGTGCTGTCTGAAGGCAGAGGAGGATCTCCCGACAGGGACTTTTTTTTTTTTTTTAATTATTATTATTCTTGATATCAACTTTTCTTGAGGACTGCAGATACCACAAGGCTAATTTCCAGAAGAAAGCAGAGTTCTCTTCCTGGACAGGGGTACACAGACCTCAAGGATGTTTGCTCACAGGCTTTGGAAAAAAAAGGATGCTGTTGCTGCTGATGAAGGTGATCACACAGCTCTGGAAGGAGACACCTGAGAGTCCAGGTGGTACTAACAGTCCCTCCAACAACAAAGCGTCCTCTGTGACACCACCCAACTTGTGTGCCCATCACTTTATCCTGTGGTGCTTCCTGGACGTTTATCAATATTCTGAGGATAACCAGTCGTCCTCCATAAAACACAGAAATGATCCACAAAGCTTAATTGTGGAAGAGAGAAGAAAATACAGGACCCTGTAGTTTGAGGATGCTTGACTTAATGGAAACTTCCAGAACTAAGGAGGAAGACCTCTTATTCTTGTGTAATGGGAATGAGGAGGGCTGGTTGGAAATGTGCCTCCTCAATGCTCCCTTCCTCTCAGTCTCCCGGGGAGGAGGTGTCATGGCTCAGAGCCCCTGTCTGTGGCTTTCATCTGCAGCTCGGGCACCTGCTTCCGGTTCCTTCCTTCCTCTTTAGGCTCTTCACACTGCTCTCCCATGTTACAGAGACCCATCCAGTGGATGCTTGGCAGTGAGCCCAGACTGACAGCTCTGTCACCCTCACTTTGGACCAGGGCTAATCAGGACAGGAATATGAAGGTGCTGCCTCGGGTCCCAGAGGACCAGAGGAAGAGCTGTGTCCCCTGCCTGCATGGGCCCATACTTTGTCTCCCAAATCACCTATAAGAGCCTCGAACTCCCCTCTGTCTCAGGTCAATCCCCAAACTCAGGCCGGAACATCATGGGCACATGAACCAAGGGACTTCTCCTAACTGCAGCCCCAGGCTTGGAGGCAGAGGCAGCAAAGGGCAGGTGTCCTGGGAAAGACTGGTCTTCAGTTAACAGAAATGAAGCGCCATTGGAGAACCCACAGACGCCGCTTACAGGGCACGGCCATTAATACAAGAACACCAAAGCGCAGACCTCTTCCATTTCCTTTTGCTCTCTGATTGCTTCTCCTTCTCTCGGGCTCCCAGGCAGAAGGAGCGACCTGCTAATGAGAGCCCCCTCCCGTTGGCTTATGTTTGGGACGATGTGCTCTGGCCCACCTGCAGACTCTTCAGACTCTTCCGGGCTCTCTTCACCCACGTCACAGAGATCCAGAGGAAAGGCAGCACACAGAGTCACTTGCCCATCCTCGATACACGAGAAGCTACCCAGGCTCACAGGAAGTCAACCTCGTCTGCCCTCTGGTCTAGGACTTTTCTGAGAGCGTCCATGGTAAAGGTCAATACTTCATTCCCTCCCCAACCTTCCTTCAGGCAGGAGCCTAGAATCAGGGTTCGCTAGCCTAAAGTCAGTGAGTTATTTCCTCAGGAAGTGAGTGGTTTCAGAATGCATACCACTCCCCCAGCAGAGTGGAGGACCTCTGTGTCTTAAGTCCATTTAGACTGGCAAACACACGGTGCTTAACTCAAGTGGCAGGGGATGCCTCTGCCATGCAGTTTATTTTCAAGGACTTATTTGTGGGGTGGGTGTGCGTGTGTATATGCAATTGCACTCACATGTACGTAGGTGCAGAGGCTAGAAGAGGGTGTTGGGTGTCTTCCTCCGATACTCTCTGCCTAGTCCTTTAAGGCAAAGCAAGTCACAGTGATCCTCCTGTCTCTGCCACACTCAGAGCTGGGGTTTCAGCCTTGCAGGGTTACACAGCTTCTTATGTAGGCACTATGATGGAAACACTGGTCCTTGTGAGTGGCATCGAGTGTTCTTAGCAACTGAGCCATCACCCCAGCCCGCCCTTTTTTTCCCCTTTGAGAGAGGGGTTCTTGTCTACACTCCACGTAGCTGGGGACGAGCCTCTACACTCTTCTCCCAAGTGCTGAAATTACAGGTGTGTGCCACCACACCCAGTGTGTGCAGTGCTGGGGAATCGAACCCAGAGCCCTGTGCATGCTACTAACTGAGCTACACCCCCAGCCTTGCCATATGGTTTATAACGGATGTGTGGACCTTGCCCTAGAGAGCCAAGTACCAGGCAGTAGAAGTTTCCCCTTCAACAGTAACCAACCAATGAAATTACGTCTTTTGGGAATAATGTACAAGGTCAGATTTTCTTAAATTTTGTTGAAAACTGGCCTCCATTTCTCTGTAAGACATGGGAAGATGATGCCACAGTTAACTGCAGTTGACTTGACACCACAGAGTCACCTAGGAAAAGGGAACCTCACCTGAAAGCAGCCTTGACTAGGCTAGCCTGAGGCAATGTCTGTGAGGCATTTTCCTGATTGTTAATTTGATGGAGGAGGGCCCAGCCCACTGTGGGTGACACTATTCCTAAGCAGGTGGTCTTGAGCGATATAAGAAAGCTGAGGAAGGGGGGCTTCTCCTGCTTTGAGTTCCTGCCTTGGCTTGCCTCCATTATTGACGATACTTTGTAAACTGGAATAAACCAAACCTTCCCCCAAATGTTTGTGCTGGTCAGTGTTTTTATCACAGCAACAAGAAACCAAATTAGGACAAATGATCTTATGTTGTCCAGTGACAGGCCACACACCAGTCCCTCAAGGGATTGAACAGGCTTTCAGGGAGCTCTAGCTAGTTTCAGAGGTTTTTTTGGTCGGGGTGGGGAATGCGGGGGCCCTCAGCAGGATCTAAGAGGCTCTCAGTGGAACAAGGATATGACAGGATCCTAGATATTAGCTTCAGCTGTCAACTTGACACAGCCTAGAGCCATCCAAGGGAGTCTCAATTAAAGAATTGCCCAGACCAGACTCATCTGCAGCCCTATCTGTGAGAGATGGTCTTGATAGGTGATTGATGTGGGATGGCCCAGCCTATCACTGACCACAACATCCTGGGCTATATAAGAAAGCTAGATGAGCATGAGCCAGTGAATGAGACAGAGTCAAGTAAGCGATAGGAATGTAGAGACAACAATCTTATCAGCCCAAGAGTGGCCCGGGGGTAGCTGGAGTGAAGAAGGCATACAGTTTCCTAACCTGACTAGCCAGGGTGCTTGCAGCTAACACTCAAGAGTTCTCCTTTCTGGTCCAGGAGCAAGCAAGCAACCACAGAAAATGCCAGGAATGAAGAGGCCCTGGCATCCAAAAAGGAGCAAGACAGCACTGCCCTCTGGTGGTCACTATGTAGCACTGCACCAGTGAACACGAAAGTGCTTCACATTTATTGAGAAATCTAATAATGGCCGTGCAACAGGCCAAGTGGAGAACAAACACCTATACTTTAACAACAACAACAACAACAACAAACTGCATTCAACAAGATGTTATTGATACATAAAACATCATGACAACGTTATCATCGCTATGATGGAACCAATCACTGTAGAGGGAGCAACTCTGGAATTCACTGTGGGCTGGGAGACCAGGGAAGGAGCCATGAAAATATGATAGCAGCAGATCTGAGTCAGCCTTGGGCACAGACAACATGTACAACGATTCCTGAGGAAGGAGTCATACAGACCTGGCCTCTCTAACAGACCTCACAGTGGGATCTGAAGACTTGGGACAGGACATCCCAATTCCTATCACCTCAAATTCTCCATTGTGTGACTTTTCCCTGAGATGTGTAAACCAGTGTCTTCTCACTCAATACAGGGCACTGATGACTGACCAGAGAAATAATTAACTTCCTGAATCTTAGGAAACTTCCCGCATCTTATGGAACTGCCTTCTCCCTCTGAAGGAGGAACACAACATTCTAGCTTTTACTCCTGCTCTTAAAATTCTTTCTGCCCCCTCTTCCATGAAGCTCTCCAAGCCTTGAAGAAGGTATACAGAGGTCTGATTATTTTCCTCCGCCTATGACTGAGCATCGGGCCACTATGTCACATCCATCACTTGGAACTTGACTAGGTTATGAGTCTCTGCAGTCTACCACCCACTACAAAAAGGCTTCGCTCCAGGACTGAAATGGACAACAGTAATAATGTATGGGCATAAACACACATATTTAGAAGGTAAATTGACAGGCACATCCCATTCACTTAACAAAACAATAGCTGTTGCTTCCCCAACGGGGTCTATGACCTCCTTAGCCATGGGCGTTTGCACTGGTACCAGAACTGAATGCACTTCTAGGGGGTGGGCCTTAACCCAAACAGAAAGCCATTAGGTGCACCAGTGACAGTAATGCCACTATTTCATGAGCAGGTAAATTTTGCCTGGTGTATTGGTAGTGCAATAAGAATGGTCCATAACCAAGCAGGACTCTCCATGACAATTATCCCTGACAGCCTTGCACAATGTCTTCTAGAGCTATGTCTAGAGCATGATGTCTTCTAAGCTATGTTTAGAGCATGATATCTTCTAAGCTATGTCTAGAGCATGATGTCTTCTAAGCTATGTCTAGAGCATGATGTCTTCTAAGCTATGTCTAGAGCATGAGTGCTGTGGGATGGTCTGTATGTCACATTGCTCTGATTGGTAAATAAATAAAACGCTGATTGGCCAGTGGCCAGGCAGGAAGTATAGGCAGGACTAACAGAGAGAAGAATTGAGAGAACAGGAAGGCAGAGGGAGACACTGCCAGCCGCTGCCATGACAAGCAGCATGTGAAGATGCTGGCAAGCCATGAGCCACATGGCAAGGTATAGATTTATGGAAATGGATTAATTTAAGCTATAAGAACAGTTAGCAAGAAGCCTGCCAAGGCCATACAGTTTGTAAGCAATATAAGTCTCTGTTTTTACTTGGTTGGGTCTGAGCGGCTGTGGGACTGGCAGGTGACAGAGACTTGTCCTGACTGTGGGCAAGGCAGGAAAACTCTAGCTACACATAATGTCTTCTAAAACCATCCAGCAAGGAGGGAACTTTCCACTTAGCCTCAGTCTGATTTTCTCCATGGCCTGCAACCAAAGTGTGTCTTGTATTCAGCAACAGGAGCTTCCCATCCAGGATTGGCATGCAACCAACAGCATTGGTGTGGTAGTTTGAATGTAACTGGCCCCCATAATCTCACAGGGAGTGGCACTATTAGAAGCTTTGTTGGGGTGGGTATGGCCTTGTTGGAAGAAATGTGTCACTATGGGGGCAGGCTTTGAAGATTCCTATGCTCAGGATACCACCCAGGGTCTGAGTCAACTTCCTCTTGCCTGAAAGCTGTAGCACCCTCAGCTCCAGCACCATATGTACAGTTTGAAGAGGAAAGGAGCACCAGAAACTAATGTTTTAATGCTGCAGCCAAAGGGTGTGCTGAAAGAGACAGTAAGATTTAGGAGAGGTCTGATCTGCAGTGGAATAAAGGAAAGAGTGTCTTCAGGGCAAGACCCCATTCAACTAAGCTCCCGGCTTGTAAAAGGAAAAGACCTAAGGAATGTTCTGCTCCTTGAAAAGGAGCAACGGACAAAAGCTACTGCAAATGTGATTCAAGGGGTCCAGAGCTCATTCCAAGCCGGCAGCCACAGTTAACAGTGTCATTCAGTAATTACAGCTTTAGAGTCACGAGGGACACACAAGTGATGGGGTTGTGGAACCATACAAATCTGTAGTTTCACAGAGCTGCTGAGGCCATGTGTGTGGCAGGACGTCCCTAAGAGGCCATTGTATGAAGCTGTGGAAATGAAGCCTGTATTCCGTGAGAGACTCCCAAGATGTGGAAGATGCTAGAGCCAAAGAGAACTGCACATCAGGAGTGGAACCAGCCCAAGAGAGAGGCAGGCAGCAAAGCTGGAGGGGTGAAGCCATCCGAGCCCTTTGATATCAGACATGGAGATACAGGATTTGGAGTTTGGGTCTTGCTTTGGTCCAGGGTTTCCTTACTAAGCTCACATTCGTCCCTTGTTGTATAGTAATGTATATTCTGTGCCATTGCATGTTGGAAGTATGTAATTTGCTTTTTGATTTTTCAGGGGGCTACAGTTAAGAGACTGTCTTGAGTCTCAAAAAAGACTTTGGACTTTAAAATAATATTGAGACTAGAAAGATTATAGGGACTTCTGAAGTTGGACTAAATGCATTTTGCATTATGATATGGCCACAAGATGATGGGACTGGGGGGCGGGTCATTAGAATGTGGTGGAATTGGAATACTTAGTCCCCAGTTAGTGGCTATTTGTTGAGGCTTAGGAAGTGTGCCTTTGCTGCAGGAAGTGTGTCTCTGAGATTGGTGCTGAGGTTCAAAAGACTAGTGCCGTTTTGTGTTTGCTCTCTCTGCTTCCTTGATGTGGGCTGTTTTTCTGGGCACTGTGAATACGTGTTGCTCTCATTGATTGATAAATAAACCTACTTTGGCCTATGGCAAAGCAGGATAGAGCCAGTCGGGAAATCCAAGCAGAGAGACAGGGAGAAGAATGGCAGAGTCTGGGACCCGCCAGCCAGCCACCTAGGGAGCAAGACATGTAAAGATAAGGTAACAAGCCACAAATCACACGGCAAAGCACAGATAAGAAATATGGGTTAAGTTAAATGTAGGCGCTAGCTAGTAATAAGCCTGAGCCATCAGCCAAACATTTATAAGTAATATTAAGTCTCTGAGTGATTATTTGGGATGGGGGTAGGACAGAGAAAAGCCTCCATCCACACTTCCTATTTATGGTTTAAGATGTAGCCCTAGTGTTATGAATTTGAATGCAGGGTACCTAAGACTAGCCATACCAGGGTCCACGTGTGGGGGAAAACTTGCTGGCATCCCAGGCAGGTGCAGTGGTGGGCTAGGATGATTCACAACCCAGATGCTGCATCCGCAGGCAAAGAGTTTATTAGATATCGAGAAAGATAGACAGAAAGGAGAGAGAGGGAGGGGGTTGAGGGATGCACACCTCATGGGAGGAAAAGCAGAAAAGAGAGAGAAAGGGGCGGAACTTTTCCTTAAAATGAGGCTTTCATGTCAGGACTCAGGGTGGCGCCAAGGGGTAGGATTTCAAGGGGCAGATCAGAACACCAATACCTAGGCTTCTGCTGCAGCTACCATGCCGGCTAGTTTCCACACTTTCCTGCCAGAACGGTGATGGGCTTTTATTCCTCTGGAACTGTAAGCTCAAAATAAACCCTTTCTTCTAGTAAGTTGCTTTAGTCACGGTGTTTTATTTTGCTTTGCAATTTGGGTTTTCTATCTCCTCTAATGTGTAGCCAGGTTTGTTTATTTCAAAATTCAACAGATTCAACTTCAAATGGTTATTGTTAGCATTTAGACATTACCTGGACCTTGGGAACCTAGCCAGTAAGCAGGCAGTACCTTGGCCAGCTCAGGGTCCTGACCACGTCATGCTATGTAGCCCATTTGTGGATGCGCTAAGCCCGCTTTAAGAAGTTGGCTCTCTCTTTCTCTTTCCACTGTGCCCCTTGGCTCCCACCTGCCAAGGCCTCTGACTGCCATTTTTAAATACAAAAATTATGTAACAAAGAAATTGGCCCATGCCTCCTGGATTAAATTCCAAGATATCATCTAATGCTCTACATGTGATCACGTGGAATAAAATTTCAGTGGAACCTTTCTTTCACACACACAAAAATCAGTTGTTTCTTTTAGCAGAAGTCTCCTGTCCTCAACTTTACCAGCTTCCGTCACCCTAGCAACATAGATAAGGATATTGGACCAAAATCCAACAGCCCTACTTACAGAAATGCGCTGACAGGGGATCCCACTCCCCTGCCCCATGGGATCTGCCTTAGTCCCTCTGTCAGATCAAGAATAATAAGGATGTCTTGTCTATTGTCCCCACCCAGCCTTAAGGTGCTACAGAAGGAAAGGCGTACATTCCATGTCCAAGATTTGCCATTGTTAATCTGTTAGTAGGGAGTTACAGATGCCAATTTAAGATGAGTGGGTGCGATGTGCTGTTTCTGACTCAGGACAAGACCATCATTGCCTCAAGGTCAGGTCGTAGTTAACCACAATAAATCACAAATGTACGTGCTTCAGGGCACTGAGACACCGGAACACTGCTTGATTGCCTATGTAGAACACCCTATGAAAACAACCACCTTTAGAATGCCTCCGTGAAAGCCAAATGGTTCACACTTACAGTTCTAAAAATTGGGAGGTAGAAGCAGAAACACTATGAGTTCAAGGACAATCTTGTCTGTATAACAAATCTGAGGCTGGCTGCTTGAGATCCTCTCTCAACCCTTATTAAAACTGGGTGATGGCATGAGTTCAGAGGATTACAGGAACTCAGAAGAAAATATGGGGGTCATTGGAGAATTGAAGGCAATTAAAATAATAGTTGAGGTAGAGAAAACTCAAGAGTCAGTAATGAGAAGAAAGATCCTAAGATTTAGTCTTGAACAACTCTAGCATTTCCTGGGCAGGGAAAGGGACCCATCAGGAAGACAGTTGAGCTGCAGGAGAATTAGGAAATGCCTGTCTGTGTAGTTAATGCTTACAATAGCACATTATTAGCAGTAGGGATGCAGAGTAGGGGCCAAGAATATTCACTCACGTGTGTGTGTGTGTGTGTGTGTGTGTGTGTGTGTGTGTGTGTGTTTGCATATGAAGATATACATTGTACTATCCTGTTTTCTGTTCCTATATGTGATGGTGGTCTCATGAGATTACAATGGACCTGAATATTTTCTACCCCTTAGTTATGGAGCTTTTTGTTTTGTTTTGTTTTTTTGTTTTGAGACAGGGTTTTTCTGTGTAGCGTTGGTGCCTGTCCTGGAACCACTCTATAGCCCAGGCTGGCCTCGAACTCACAGAGATCCGCCTGGCTCTGCCTCCCGAGTGCTGGGATTAAAGGCATGTGCCACCACTGCCCGGCCAGTTATGGAGCTTTTATAAAACTGTAGCACATTATTCATATTTTTGTGGTAAGGACATCTTTGTGTTTCTACTCATACAAAAGTATGGCATGTACAAGCACAGTGTGTTCTACTGTTTAGATAAAGGAATAACACATTTCTGAGAAATGCATGCCTGTCATTAAGCAAAGCATGACCGTATTTGGTCCTTATCTTTGTCCTGATCGTACTATATCAGAAAAAGAGATGAATACATTTGTGTCAGAATTTACTGAGTAACAATGAACTTACAACATATAACAGTTTTATTGGCACTGATTTGCCAGGAAGTTCCAGTTTCTTGGATAGCCAGATGAGGCTGACACAGGCCTTGTATATCAATCTCCGTGTGTGTGTGTGTGTGTGTGTGTGTGTGTGTGTGTGTGTGTGTTGGTTGGTGTTGTGGTGTTGTGTGTGTGTTACATTGTGTTCAGACCAGAGGTCAAATTCAGGCATCTTCCTCTATCACTCTTCATTATTTATTATTTTTATTATTTATTATTTTTATTATTTATTTATTTATTGTAAATGCTAGAGCTCCAGGTTTCACTAGCCTGCCCTTCTTTTGTTTTTAATCCTGTAACACCCTCGGAGTCTAAAGCAATATATAATTCTTTTCACAGCTCAGTGTCTACTCTCTATCCCACTAAAAAGCACTGCAAACCAAATGATGTTCTCTGGTTTATTTTAAAAGCGTTAAACGCAATACGATTTCAAGTACCTGCGGGAGAAGTGGGTCTTTTGGGGACAGTATCGGCTGGCCTCACCACTATTCACACAAATGCAATTACATTGCTCTCCACATCCAAGACTTCATATAACTGGTGAACCCAGGGCCCTTTGCGGGGTGCCTCCACTGCAGCTGCGCACTAGAGCGGGAGATCCAGTCAACTTCAAATCCCAGAATCCCTGGGTCCCGGAGTGGACTACATTTCCCAGAGGCCTGCGAGTCTGCCATCCTCTGAGCCCCCCACCCCACTCCCTCCAGCCCCGCCTCCCCTGTGAGCTTCAGCCGGCTGCAGGGCGTCTGTTGCTCTGTTCGCGGCTCGGGGCCGAGCTCCCCGGGCTGAGTCTCCACGCGTGGTGGCTCGGAGCCTTCATGAGGTGTAGCGGGAGCCAGAGGGAGGTGAGCGGCTTGGCCAGATTGGAGGACGTGGAGGCCTATGGCGGCCCCAGCCTGGGCCGTCCTGAGCCACTGGTCCCCTTTCTGGAGTTTTCTCTGGGGATCTGGAAATTGACCCCTTGACAGCAACTGCGCATTTGGGTGGGGAGCACGTGGAATGGAGGAACACGGTCCTGGACCCATGTCAGATCTGAGCAGGTGGCAATGGGTGCGCCCCCACTGTGGCCGCACTCTGGCCTCAGTTTCCTGATCTGAAGGGTCCGGGCAGTGCCCGCTGAGCTGTGGTGAACAGTGTAGGGTGATGGCACGTGGGGACGCAGTGAGTCCCCTCTGTGATGGAATCCAGTGTCGCCTGAGTCTTCCCTGATGTCCATCCCCAGCTCCTTCTTCTGTCTCTGGAGGCAGGAGAGCCAGGCTCAGCGGATGCTGATGGGACGCATTCGGAGATGGCGCTTCTGAGGGATGTGAAGCAGTCCTACTTTTCTCTTCCCTCAGATCACTTTCTGGAGACTGTACCCATCCTTGAGAAAAGCCCAGAAAGAGAACATGGCTCCAGAGCAAAGGGAAGGGAGGTCTCAGGTGAGCGCGCTGCCATCTCAGTTCTTAGCAGAAGATGGGTTTTGTATGGTTTTGCTTTTCCTTCCTGACTGAAGTCCTGCACCCAGGACACCCTTCACCAGGATTTGGTGCCCATGGAGGAGCTGGTCCTTCCTCATGGGTTGTTTGTAGGGGCACACTCCATGCTCACAGTTATCTAGCCTCACTGTTGGCCGATCCCAGTCTGCTGTGTACTTACTAAATTGACAGTGACATGCAAGGGCCCTTTTATCACTAGGGACACACCTGGGGAGAGCCTTTCTGGTATGGGTATGCCTCCTTCCTTCATGCATGTTTCTCTCAGCCCTCACCAAGATTGCTCATGTGTTTCTTTTGCCCTTGAAAATGCTTATGATACTCCCCCAGCCTTCTCCAGCCCATGGTTTTCCCCTTCACTCTTGGATCCTCGGTTTCAATCGTACCATTCTTGTGAAAACTAATCTTGACCTGCCGTTGTAAGGTGCAGGGATTTAGAGAGACCCCCATCTAGACACCACACGGACAAAGGGAAACCATACTGCAGGGGATAGCTTCGGGAGCCTGACTCTGAAAGCAGACAGACAACTCGAGAAGCCACGAAGAGGGTTCATGGGATCTTTGGCGGAAAATCAGTGAGCACAGTGGTCGGGAAATGGGATACTCAAGTCAGCTGAATTGTAACCATCCCCTCTGTTACCATTTGTGGGCTTTGAGAAAGTAAGTCTAACTCTGTGCCTCAGTTCCCTCACCAATAGAAACAAAATAACAGCTCTTGTCCTCTTCTAGGATAGGTCAGAGAATGATATAGTTCATGGAAAGTGTTTAGGTCAGGCCAGGGACATGGTAATGGCTCAGCCTTAGCTACCATGGCACCAGATAACCTCGATATTAATGATACAGGTTATCATTGGACCCATAACGGGCTGGGATCTGGGCAGCCTTTACATTTCCATCTGGGAGAGTCAAGTTTTGTTCATGTCCTAGACCTCCATCCCTGTGTGTCAACCCTCCCCTGCATCTCCCTCATCTTCTCCCCACGTGCCAATACTACAGTAAAAACAGAAATCCTCAGTCTCCAGAAGTTTAAGACCAAGGAAAGAACAGTAGGCTCTGTGTCCGCGTTGGAAGTCTTCAGCTGCAGTGCTGCTATGAGTGGTGAAGCTCGTGACCACAGCGTTGGCAGCTCCTGGCTTCACATTCTTGCCTCTTGAAGTAGATGGGGTGCGGGCTTGCCAGTCTAGCTACGCAGCTTTTTTGCAATGTTGAAATTATTTTATGCATGTTCCTGTGTGCTGATTCGATCAGAAATTCTTTAAAAGAAAAAACCATCTTTTGTATTCTCTTCACGGTAAATTATTTTTCCTATATAGGCATTGCATACATGTGAAAATTAAGAGTAAAGAATCTTGCTGAGTGTGGTGGCCCACACCTTTAATCCCAGTACTCGGGAGGCAGAGGCAGGGGGATCTCTGTGAGTTTGAGGCCAGCCTGGTCTACAGAGTGAGTTCCAGGACAGCCAGAGCTGTATAGACCCTATCTCTAAAACAAAATAAAAAACTCAAAAGAATCTTTATCAGAAAGACTTCTGATTACCATGATGTGCAATAATGGCCATAATCCCTGTACACAAAGCCAGGCTCCTACTCAGTGCTGCTCTGTGTATTTGTCACTGGTTGAATTGATCATTAAATGGATGACCTGGCCCCTTGAGAACCTTCGGTGACATCAGCAGCATTTCGTGATGGCCTGTCCACTTTCCACACTGTCACCTCCCTCATGATGCATGAGGCTGGTCCTGGGAGAGATGGAATGGCTTTTCGTCACAGGTGTCCGTGACGTTTGAGGATGTGGCTGTGCTCTTTACTCGGGATGAGTGGAGGAAGCTGGATCACTCCCAGAGAAGCCTGTACCGTGAGGTGATGCTGGAGAACTACAACAACCTGGCCTCACTGGGTAAGGGAGTTCCCTGTGGGCGTAGATTCGGAAACGAGACCTTAGCACCTCCTTCCCTGAATGACAGCTGTGGTCGTTAAAACACCCCCACTGGGTTTTGCTGTAGGGACTGTATAAATCAGATCTCAATAAATACTGAAACTGTTTTCCACTTGCAGCTGTTTAGGTGAGACCAAAGGGAGTTGATGCTCATGCCATCTCCCACTGCCTGTAGTTTGACAGTAGAAATTCTTCCAGTGTTTCAGAAGCTGCATTCTCGTACTATATTTATTCTGCATTGCCTGTAACAAAGACTTCCCTCAACACTCCTCTCCTACAGATTTCTTGCCTCCCACTTCTCTTTTGCAGTCAGGTAAATGCTGTACACTCTGTCCTTGAAAAGGAATCGAATACTGTTTTCTTGCTTTAAACAGGCTACCTGACACCTAATCTTCTTCACAGATACCTGCTTGTATGTTTTTATTCCATCTGTACACCCAACGTTCCTTTTCTAGAACTGCCTGCCTTTCGTGTTTCCATAATGTACAATTAGATCTACCAGTCACGTCCTATGAGCCCCTTGCCCCTGCTTAACACATCCCATCAGATGACAGGGAGCAGCTGAAGTGCCCTGTTGAAGGGTTCTGCGCCGTCCTCTGAGCTTCCCACACAAATATGTAATGCTTGTCCATGTTAAAACAAAACTAAGTCTTTTCATTGTTCACTTTGTTTGTGATCAGGATTTCCATTTACCAAACCAAAGATGATCTCCGTGCTGCAGCAAGGAGAAGAACCCTGGAAAGCAGAGAAAGAAAGTCATGGCGGCTCCTCTCTTGGTGAGTGGGTGGGCCTGAGAGACCCAAGAATCTCTGCAAAATAAGAGTAGAAGGCAGCCTCAGTGACTGGAGACTGCCCTCGACCAGCAGGTTGTTCTTCAGTGGCAGGGCTGTTAAGGGGAGGGCCGAGGATGAGAAGATAAAGAAGACAGGAACACCGCTGGGTCAGGAGTGTCTGTTTACTAAGAAGT
Organism: Peromyscus leucopus; assembly: GCF_004664715.2. Classification (NCBI taxonomy): domain Eukaryota; kingdom Metazoa; phylum Chordata; class Mammalia; order Rodentia; family Cricetidae; genus Peromyscus; species Peromyscus leucopus. The sequence continues at coordinate 34,052,838 of NC_051086.1, read as the reverse complement.
ACAGCAGCATCTTAGAGTCTGTGTGTGGCGGGGAACGGGAGAGTCAGTGGAGAGCTCTCACAGTGAGACGGAGGCAGCAGGGTGGTAATCAGGCAGTGCTGCACATGGGGACACAGGAGATCCTAAGGGTGTCACGGATGGAGCCCACAGCAACCTAGGGACTGACGATGATGGCTCTTGGGGGGCAAGAGTGGATCTGAAGCGGAAGCTCCCCCAAAGCCTCGGCCCCAGGCCGTTACTGCCTCTGCCAAGCATCTTCCTGATTTTATTCAAGGGACGATGTTCCCTCTCGATACAGCAGGGCCTCAGAGAAAGCCTTAGATCGGCCTCTCTCTCAACAGGAGACTTCTACAGGTACTTGATCCTCAAGGACTTATGGGAAAGAGAAATCCCAGGCCCCTAGGTCCTAGCTTCCCCTCCTGTCTCTGGTCACTTTTCAAATGAGTATCGCAAGGTCTCTCATTCTTTCCAAGGAGGCTGCATTTTATGTACAAGAAATCAGTATAGTTGAGGGTATGTTGGAAGTAATTCTTTCTGGCTGTGCACAGAGTATGTATAGGAAGCGGAGACAAAGGAATGAGCTTGGAAGGCCTCACTGCATTTTGGTACAGTTTTAAGAGATTTGGACTGTCCTGTGGATAATGGGAATATCTAAGAAGTTTAAGGAGAATTTATGATCCCTGATATTTCAGTGGGGAAAACAAGGTCTGGTACAGAAATGAATGCTTGAATCAATACGTAACTCAAGAAGCCCGGATGTGTCCTCACTCTGGCTTGCGTCACCCCACTTAGGATGAAAGAACACACTGATGTGGACAGAGCTCCAAGACATGCTGAAGGGTGAAAAGGTTACAGAGCTCTGTGAAGACGTGGCACCATCTACTTTAAAGACAATGTATTGCTTGCATGAGTGGTACCTGGATAAGCAGGGAGACGTGAGGACACGCTGTCACTGGAGACAGAAGTTAGTTTTGGAATGCACTGTAAAAGGGTACTTGATGTCTAGTTTTTTCCCAGAGACTGTTAATGTTCATGAAGTCCTTGTGTGATTGTAGTTCAATAAGACTGGCTGTTTTGGAAGCATTAGGAGGACAGATTCGAAGTGAGGCCAAGCTAGAGGTGGGGAGCCTCCTGGAGCCACTCAGGAGACCAGCAGGGCCTGGTGGGGAAGCCCGCTTCAGGAGTCATGGAAGCGAGGTGCAGTCTGTGGGGTGTTCGGTTGAAGTACTCGGATAGTTGTTCACCCACAGCTGGGGGTGTAAGGTCAGACAGATGTGGCCGGGACCCACATGAGAGGTTAGAGCCCCGCACTGACACAGGAAGGTGGTTTTTGTAGCCTTGAGTTGACTGCAGAGGGCAGAGTCCCAGGAAGGCCATTGTGACGTGCTTAAGAAAGAGGAATCAGTGATGAGAGAGAAATGGAAGAGGTGGATGTTTTGGGAGCTGAGAGTTGAATGAAGACTCCCCGCTTGGCCCCACCATCTGGCCATGCCTTTATCTAAATAAGCGGGATATAAGCAAGGCAGCACCAGCCAAGGAGACCCGGGCCTGCTCTTGCGCAGTCCAGTAGAGACAATGAGAGTGAAGACAGCAAGCACACACGGGACATAGAATGGCAGTCACACTAGACACAGGAAGTCTAGCGAGGACTAGGGAGCAAAGACACAAAGTGCTGGGAGAGTTGAGGCCGGCAGCACTGAGTTCAGGACTTCCCCGAGCACGTGGACTCTAGTCTAGGAAGTGTCGAATGATGGTCAGGAGAAGGGTATTGATGTAACTAACCGTCTTATTAAATAAGAAACACAGAAACAATGTAAAGAGAAAGCCGAGAGGTCAGAGCTCAAAATGTGGTGGTAATCTAATTGTACTGAAATGTGATTTTGATTGTATGTTAATAAATAAAGTTGTCCGAGAGGTCAGAGCTCAGAGCTAAAATCTCACCCTTCCTCCTGCTGTCCCAGCTTCGCGAAAGAGGGCTACTTCCTGTCTGTACGCCTTTTTTATAGTATTATTGTTCTGCCTTCTCATTGGTTGTAAACCCAAACATGTGACGGCCTCGTCACTGTCTGAATGTACAGCCCCCTAGGTCTTAAAGGCATATGTCTCCAATGCTGGCTATATCCCTGAACACACAGAGATCTATGGGATTAAAGGCATGTGCCAGCACCGCCACACTCTTGCTATGGCTCTAATAGCTCTGACCCCCGGACAACTTTATTTATTAACATACAATCAAAATCACATTTCAGTACAATTAGATTACCACCACATTTCCCCTTTTCTATTTTAATAAAAAGAAAAAAAGCAAAAGGTTATAACTAACAAAAGAAAAACTATATACAAAAGTACAATAACTATATACAGTATATACAAGTAATAAATACCTAAATGTCAGGTATTTGACAAATCAGAGAAAATAATTCCATTATCTATCCTATTTTGGTAATTCCAAGATGTATCTAATGTACTTTCTATCCTAATTAATTTTCAACTATAACTAACTAATCTTCAACCATAACTAACTAATCTTCAACTCCCTCAGAGACCCAAGAAGGGAATAATATTAGCTAACAAAAATAAAAACAGGAAGTGCATGCAAGCAACTTCCAAAAAATTTTGTGAGTTGACAGAAACAGCCAGCTACCTGGGCAGTCACCTGAGGTTTCTCCGCAGTGTTGGGGCATCATCTTCAGCCTATAGGCTTAGTGTATCTGACAGACTCATTTGTGATGTAGGATGTACACAAGGTCAACAGTTCAACCTCACATTGGGTGAGAGCAGTCCACATACCAGAAACACCTGAATTCCACTAGTGTCCTGTCATGATTCAGGATTTTAAATTCTGGAAATTGTTGACAGTTTTTAAATTCAGCTGTCCATTCTTCTTGGCTGTGTATATATGGCTTTATCTCAGCATCCCCTTCTTCTCCACATCCCTCTATTAAATGCCAGTCTACTTTCAAGAGGCATGAACTTTCAGTTGCTGTTCCATTGTACAACAGAAGCCATCGGCCCTCTGCCTGTTAAGCTGCCTTCGAAGAAAAGGGCACCGTACCTTTTCCGGATGCGAAGGCCACTTCAGGGATGGGGCCATATTGTCCTGGCCTCAGAAGATGCCTTTTGATAAAGCCATAACCACACTTGTTTTGGCAAGAATCAGTAGTCCCTTGTTTCGTGTTCTGTCTGTCCATTTTGTCCTGTTGATTCGAGGATACTTTGTTGTCCAGTGGCTAACTTTTGCCACAATGAAAGTTGACTCCATATGCAGTTTCTTCAATGCCCATATTTTCTCTGAAGTAGATTGGTACTGCCAGGAGCCGACATGTCTCAAAAAAGAAAAATTTTCTAAGTTATTAAAACATTTTAAATGCCATATTCTGTAGATCTCTGAAGGGTTTGAAGATGACCTGTCTAAAACATCTCTGCTCAATTTTTAAAACATATCTAATATGACTACAAGTTCTATTGTAATGTCTAACTACTAACTTTCATTTCTTTATATCCTAGTAGTTGGTAATAATAACATTCAAGGATCAGAAATTTGCATTACATTGTTAAATGAATGGTATAAATACAATTAGAAATATACATATAGCATTTTCTAACAATATCAGTTTCAAATTTGTATACAATATAAAACAATTCAATCCAATGTAAAGTATTAGTAATTGTCTTTTTCTTTTCTTTCTTTCTTTCTTTTTTTTTCTTTTTTTTTAAACAAGAACCTTAAATCTAATCTCCTTTGCTTAGCCTTTTTCTTAACCCTTGACAATAACTTGTAACCAACCCCCCTAAATACTGAAAATTATCCCAGACACAAAACCCATTAAAAAGACCAAAAAACCACCCGCCCCACACCACCTCTTTGGGAATGTGGGCGTCGTATTCTTAAAATTGCTTCCTGCTGGGTATGGGCGAAGTTTTCTTTATCCTGAAAGAAAAATTTTAGGTTAATTGTCAAATTCTAGGAGAGGTAACTATATCCTTCATTATCCAGTCTGTGTATAATGCCAAAGTTCAGGGTTTATCTCAAGTCCTTATTCAAGTAGTCTTTGAGACTGGATCATCTCAGCTAGTCATCTCAAAATTGCTCTGAGCACCTTGTAGTTCAAAGCTGATCTGTGGATGATGTTTGTCAGCTTAATGATATTATTATTGTCCACGTGCAATTGTTGTTGTTGTGGGGCCCATCTTCTTTCTGGAGACTTCAGTTGATGTTAGGCCTGGCCGTGATTTCCTGCAGAAAACTGATAAGAGACTCGAACACAAAAACATATATATGCAACTAGCCTTTTTTCTAGAATTAGTTAGTACTCTATATGACCATTCATATCTTAACAAAGTTTAAAATGTATATATATTAATCTTGTAAATTTTGATATAAAATTTATACTTTAAGAAAAGTTTAAAGAATCAGAATAGAATCAAAAGAGTTGAGATTAGTAATAGAATAGTCCCTTAATTAATTTTGCTTTTGTCCTGTACCATAGCAGAAGATGGCTCTTTTATTCTGGCATGATACAGGGAGTTTGCATTTTCCTTTTAACAACATGCTTGATTTTAAAGAAGGAGAGAGCCATTCTCCAACTCCAAAGTCAGCTTTAAATTTTAATTGAACTGGGACTATTAGAAGACCAATAGTGTTAAATCTTTAGAGAAAAGCAGAAACAAACATTTAGGAAGACATAAAAATTTTTTAGATAATATATACCCATACACCGTTTCACTCTGTTTCTTGGGATAGATGATTTGTCCCTTTTCTTCAGTTGTCTCATTTGTCCAGTGTTCTTCAGATTCCTTAACCTTCATTCTCCTAAAAGACAAAAACAAAAACCTTTCCCCAAGACTAATTTTGGGGATGTTCCTTTTGGCAAGTTATTATCTGATTAAATGAAAAGGCATGTGTTACTGGTACAAGTTAGTTTAAATTGGATGTTCATGCTGGTTGATGAACTATCACCTCCTCAATTAAGAGGTCTCTCTTGTTCAAATCGAACCTTTATCAATTTTGATGGTACCCACAGCTTATCTTCTCCTGTAGAAACAAAAGCAAAACCTCGTCCCCAATGTAATACATACCCTGGTTTCCATTCTGAGGTCAGCACATCCTTAAAGTATATAGGCTGATTTAATTCTGTAGTTTTTTCTATTATCCAATGTCTCTCTGCAGCTGTTGTTCCTTTCTCATTGGCATTCAGAAAATTCAAAGTTAGAAGAGCATTATGCAGTCTATTTCTGGGGTTTTTGTTACCCATTTCTGTTTATTTAGCATATCCTTTAGAGTTCTGTTTGATCTTTCTATAACTGCTTGACCTGTAGGATTATGTGGTATGCCTGTAATATGCTTTATATTGTAATAAGCAAAAAAACTGTTTCATTTTAACAGAGACATATGATGGAGCATTGTCAGTTTTGATTTGTGCAGGTATACCCATGATGGCCATAACTTCTAGCAAATGAGTGATTACAGAATCAGCTTTTTCAGAACTCAAAGCAGTTGCCCATTGAAATCCTGAATAAGTATCGATAGTGTGGTGTACATATTTCAATTTTCCAAATTCTGCAAAGTGAAACACGTCCATCTGCCAGATTTCATTTCTCTGAGTACCCTTTGGGTTACATCCTGCTGGTAATGGCATTTGATTGTAGAAGGAACAAGTAGGACATTTCTTTACTATTTCTTTAGCTTGTTGCCAGGTTATGGAAAAATCCTTTTTTAAACCTTTACTATTGACGTGATGTTTTTTATGAAATTCTGAGGCTTCCAGCACATTTCCTATCAATAATTTATCAATCTCATCATTGCCTTGTGCTAGAGGGCCTGGCAGACCAGTATGGGATCGAATGTGAGTTATATATAAAGGATGATTCCTTTTCCTGATTGTATCTTGTAATTGAATAAATAGTGAAGTTAATTCTGAAGCATCAGGGATAAATTCTGCAGTCTCAATATGTAACACCACTCTTTCAGCATACTGAGAGTCAGTTACTATGTTGAGAGGTTCTGAAAAATCCATTAATACCAACAGAATAGTATACAATTCTGATTTTTGAACTGAATTATACGGACTTTGAACCACTTTACTTAAATTTTCTGATTTGTAACCTGCCTTTCCTTCTTTGTTGGCATCTGTATAAAATGTACGAACTCCAGATATGGGTTTTTCCTGTACAATTCGAGGCAAGATCCAATCAGCTCTCTTTATAAGATCAATTCTATTGCTTTTGGGATATTTGCTGTTAATTTCTCCCAAAAAATTACTGCAAGCTCTTTGCCAAGGTTCACTTTCTGTCCATAATTTTTCAATGTCTTCCTTAGTTAATGGTACGACAATTTCTGCTGGGTCTATGCCTGCTAATTGACGAAGTCTCAATTTTCCTTTGTAAATCAAGTCAGAGATTTTTTCCACATAAGTTTTTAATTTTTTATTTGGTTTATTTGGTAAAAATATCCATTCCAATATAATATCTTCCCTCTGCATTAATATTCCAGTAGGAGAACGCCTAGAAGGTAAAATAACCAAAATGCAATCCAGCTTTGGATCAATATGATCCACGTGTCCTTCATGCACTTTCTTTTCTACCAAGGCCAATTCTTTCTCAGCTTCAGGTGATAATTCTCTTGGACTATTTAAATCCTTGTCACCTTCTAAGGTTTTGAACAAATTAGTCAGTTCATCATTTTTTACCCCAACAATAGTTCGTAGATGAGAAATATCTCCAAATAATCTTTGAAAGTCATTAAGAGTCTGTAGTCTATCTCTCCGAATTTGCACCTTTTGGGGTCTAATTTTTTGTAGCTCTATTTTATGTCCTAAATAATTAATAGAATCTCCTCTTTGTGTCTTTTCAGGAGCAATTGTAATCCCCAGCAAGGCAAAATTTTCTTTACTTCTTCAAACATTATTTCTAAAGTATCTGCATTTGAGTCAGCTAGTAAAATATCGTCCATATAATGATAAATTATAGATTTAGGAAATTTTTTACATTATCACTTCCAATGGCTGTTGTACAAAGTATTGGCACAGAGTTGGGCTATTCAACATTCCCTGAGGGAGGACCCTCCATTGAAATCTTTTAACCGGTTGAGAATTATTATAAGTAGGCACTGTAAAAGCAAATCTTTCTCTGTCTTTTTCTTGTAAGGGTATTGAAAAGAAACAGTCTTTTAAATCAATAACTATGAGAGGCCATCCTTTTGGTAACAGAGTAGGCAAAGGCCTCCCAGATTGTAGAGAGCCCATTGGCTGAATTACTTTGTTAATTGCTCTAAGGTCTGTTACCATTCTCCATTTGCCAGATTTCTTTTTAATAACAAATACAGGAGAATTCCAAGGGCTGGTTGATTCTTCAATATGCTGAGCATTTAACTGTTCTTCTACTAGCTCTTCTAAAGCCTGGAGTTTCTCTGTTGTTAAAGGCCATTGCTGGACCCATACAGGCTTGTCTGTTAACCATTTTAAAGGTAGAGCTGTTGGTGTCTTTGGAAGATCATCAGTTATTGTGCCCTGTTCTTGTATAATATGGATGGCTGGTGACCACTCATTAGAACAATATCTTCTAATATTTCTCTCAGTAACATGTGTTAGTTTATGATTTGTTTCTGAGATTGGAGGGATGTTAATCTGAGTATTCCATTGTTGCAACAAGTCTCGACCCCACAGGTTCATAGTTATGTTAGCCACATATCGTTTTAATTTTCCTCTCTGTCCTTCTGGACCTATACATTCGAGCCATCTTGCACTCTGTTTCACCTGAGATAATGTCCCAATTCCTAACAGTTGAACGTTTACCTCCTGAAGAGGCCAAGTTGGATGCCAAAATTCTGGTGCAATTATGGTAACGTCCGCACCTGTGTCTACCAGACCAGACAACAAAACACCATTTATTTTTATCGTTAATTTTGGTCTTTGTTCATTAATAGAAGTTTGCCAAAAAATTTTCTTTATGTTTTCTCCTGAATTTTCTATTCTCTCTGTTTCATCATCCTGACCAGCATGATTTATTCCAATAGGCATTTGGTTATTTAATCGCTCTCCAGAGCAGGCATTTCCTCTATGGCTGCAGGAAAGGTTTGAACTGGATTTGCACTGGGGCCTGCGCAAGGCCCTCTGGGAGTTTCCCGAAGACTGAGGCAAAGGATTACCCTGTCTGTCCTTTGTTGATCTACATTCGTTGGTCCAGTGTTTTCCCTTACCACACCTTCTGCATACTCCAGAAGGAAGGGGCATTCTGTTGCCATTGTTCCTTGAAGAAACATTGTTTCTGGAATGACCTGTCTACAGTCCCTTTTCAAATGTCCTTGCTTTCCACATCCAAAACATCTAACACTCCTCAAACCTTTTGAAATTACTTCTCCTACCCATGTATCATCATGCTCATCAGCTTCAACATTAATTGTTTCTCTAATCCAATCTTCCATAGGTGCAGATCTTGCCCTTAATGGCCTGATTATTCTTTTGCATGCTGCATTCGCATTCTCAAAGGCCAAAGATTCAATTATTGCCTTACCAGCTTCTGAATCCGAGACCATTCTCTTTACTGCTGAAGCCAGTCTTTGTAAAAAATCTGTAAAAGACTCTTTTGGGCCTTGCATCACCTTTGTAAATGACTCAGATTTTTTTCCTGGTTCCTCAACTCTGTCCCATGCATTCAAGGCTGCCGTTCAACATAAAATTAGGGTTTGGACATCATATAAACATTGTGTTTGTACTGAAGCATATTGGCCTTCTCCAGTAAGCTGATCCTGGCAAACTTGTATTCCTTTATCCCTCCATTGTTTTTCTATGTTTTTAGCCTCCTCCTTAAACCAAGTCAGAAATTGAAGTCTCTGGCTGGGTTCCAGAACACCTTGTACAAGGTCCGCCAGTCCTGTGGTACTATCCTATTATATGTTGACCAAGAGTTTAACATTTGCTTTACATATGGGGAATGCATGCCATAAGATACTATTGCCTCCTTAAACCTTTTTAAATCCAACATTTCAATTGGAGCCCAAATATTTTGTGTAGCCATTTGATCAGGCATCTGCTGTACGGTTACAGGATAAATTAAGGGTGACTGTGTGAAAACAGGCTTTCTTTCTGCAACCTTATGATCCTGACTTGAAACAACTTCACTGTTAATTTCTTCTGTCTGAATTTTTACAGGTTTAACAAGTTCTTCTAAAGCTGTTATCCTGGCACTTAAATTGACTATCTTTTTAAATATTAAAATGTGGATTAGTATAGTGATAAGCTGCATAATTCCACCAATACTAATATTATATAGTTGTTCCATTATCAGACTGCCTAAAATTTCGAACAAAAACCAATTTTCTTCCAATGTACACATAAAACCCATTTGTTTTTTAATGTGGAAAAAATTGTCTTTTAGATAGTTTCCTTTAAAACATCTGATATGTTATGACTTACCAAATCTTCGTAGAACAGTAGAAATCCGAAGGGATTTTCAAAGCAGCCACCTAGTGTCCCAGGTGTAAATCCAGAGAGAGAGAGAGAGAGAGAGAGAGAGAGAGAGAGAGAGGAAAGAGAGAACGCACAAGAAAGCGTAGCCGGCTAAAGCTTAAATCCAGCCACGTGTTCCCTCTTGTGCCGAGTCAAGGCTTGGGTCTGGCTTCCTTAAGCTCCGACCACGTGCGTTGGCTTTACAGGCAGGGCCCTGTTCGGCAGGGCAGGTCTGAGTTGTTTGTAGCACCGGCTTTAAGCAAGCTGCTCACAGACCTAGGCCCGGGCTAGAAGCTGCCACTCGGACTAGGAAGCCGGCAGCTCGGACTAGGACTCCGGCTGCTTCCTGCCGCCGCCTGCTGCCCTTGCGGGAAAGTGGACCTGCCGTCAAGCCAAGCGGTTTTTAATGGATTCTTGTCACGTTGGGCGCCAGATATTGATGTAACTAACCGTCTTATTAAATAAGAAACACAGAAACAATGTAAAGAGAAAGCCGAGAAGTCAGAGCTCAGAGCTAAAATCTCACCCTTCCTCCTGCTGTCCCAGCTTCGCGAAAGAGGGCTACTTCCTGTCTGTACACCTTTTTTATAGTATTATTCTGCCTTCTCATTGGTTGTAAACCCAAACATGTGACGGCCTCGTCACTGTCTGAATGTACAGCCCCCTAGGTCTTAAAGGCATATGTCTCCAATGCTGGCTATATCCCTGAACACACAGAGATCTATGGGATTAAAGGCGTGTGCCAGCACCGCCACACTCTTGCTATGGCTCTAATAGCTCTGACCCCCGGACAACTTTATTTATTAACATACAATCAAAATCACATTTCAGTACAATTAGATTACCACCACAGAAGGGAGCCAGGCTTGACCCAGGAGAAAGATAGAAGAGGCCAGGAGGTGGCAGGAGAGCTAGATCCTGCTGTGGCCCATCAGAGGGTTCGATCTGAGGATTTGAGTTTTGCACAGGGCTGAGGAGTCCTGAGCAGCCTGGAGCTGCCCCCTCCCCCAATGTAGGAGAGCTTGAGGACTAGGAGCCTGGAGTGGGGGCACTGGGGACCGTCTGAAGTTGGGTCAGGCCAGACAGTGAGGATTAGGGAAGAGCTGAAAGACTGGCTACACCCTGTTCTGATAGACCCTGAATAAGAAAACCCTTCTCCTTGAGTCCAAAGTGACAGTTTCTGACTTAGAGACCATGGTTGTCTATCTTTGAAACCCTTGTTCGGAGAAATACAGTCATTCTGTGGAAACTACCAAGGCAACTTATAGAGGAAATAGTTAAATTTGGGCTTTCAGTTTCAGAGGGCTAGAGTCCATGATGGTGGCCTGGAGGTAGCAGGAGGCAGGCAATTGGAGTAGCAGCTGAGAGCTCACCTCTTAAACAGCAAGCAGGAGGCAGAGAGCACTGGGAGTGGAGGGAGGCTTCTACAGCCTCACAGCTGGCCCGTGACACACTTATTCAACAAGTCCACACCTCCTAATGCTTCCCCAGTAGCCGCCAGCTTCCTGTTCACCTCCGTCTCCTGTTTGTCATTTCCAGGGTTCTAACACATCCCACCTCAGGGGTTCTCCTTTCCCTTCTTCAAATGGTCATGGAGCTGCATGGCTTGCACACCTGTGTGGATGAGTTTCTTCATAAGCAGACTCAGCCAATCTAACCCTCCTTCTAGACTTTGTTTTTTGGTTGTTTTGTTGTTTTGTTTTGTTTGACGATAGAGTCTCGTGTAGCCTGACTGGCTTTCAACTCCTTGGCCTCCTGCCTCTGCTTCTCAAGAGCCAGAATGAAGGGCGTGTGTCACCGTGCCTGGTAACATTCTCCATACTCTTTATCTCCTCACCACCCTTCATTTTCTGTCCGTGTATTGTCACTGCAGGTCAGTACATTTTCATTTAAGACCTGTCCCTCCCTCTGTACTGCAAGCTCCCTGTGTTGCACTTGACTGTAATTCATTCCTGTTTTCCTAAGGCCTGAAACTGGCTGGCCAAGGTAGGCTTCCAATTAGTTCCATGGGTGCAGGAGGGATTGTTCCAGAGGTTTGGGGGAGATAAAGCATGGAAGATAAAGATGAGAGTTGAAAGGGTGCTGTGAGAGGTGGTGATAATCATTGGGAGGATGTATAATTTCTGCATTTTTGGTCTTTTTTAATATTCACCATTTAATTTTAAATTTAAATTTTAAAAATTAAAAATTTTTAATATTTAATATTCACCATTTTCATGTCATTGTCCATATTTTCCTTTAGTTCTTTAAATGTTTTGTAACAGTTGTTTTAAAGTCATTGTGTACCATGCCACCATCTTGTCTTTAAGCAAAGATACTTTCTGCTTATTTTGTTCTTTTGTTTTCATTTTTGTTTAATTTTATTGTAGTGCTGGAGATTCAGGCCTTGCACTTGCTAGGCAGGTGCTCTACCACTGGAATACACTTCAAGCTGTAGCTTCCTCTGAAAGGACTTATTTTCCTGTTTGTCTTATGCCTTGTGATTTTTAAAATATGTGTGTGTGCATCTATTTTTTTCATTTTTATGTGTATGGATTTCTACCTGCAAAAATGTCTGTGCACCACATGGGTACAATGCTCACAAAAGCCACAATAGGGTGTTAGATCCCCTGGAACTGGAGTCATAGACAGTTGTGAGCTGCCATGTGGATACTGAACTCAGAACATCTGGAAGAGCAGCCAGTGCTCAGTGGTTATTAAGCCATCTCTCCGGTCCCCTGACTTGTCTTTTTTTTTTTTTTTATTAAAATGTAAGCATCTGAATCTTCTTTTCTCAGGTCTGCTGGGGTTATGGGTGATTTTCTTTTTAGCTGTTATAAGGCACATCTGTGACAGTAATCCAACTGAGGCATAAGCTGAAGACCTCATCCCTTTTCTCAGCCTGTGTCTCCCCCTTAGCACACATGGTGACTTTCTAAATCTCCCTCAACTCTCATGCATAGGGCAGTTGTCTCTTGGGTGTTCTTATCCATGAGTGTCTGGCTCTGAAAGTGGGGAAAGAGCAAGTAAAGGAGGGGAAGGGCATTAGCCTTTACATCGCTGGGTATCCATGCCTGTGGTGGAGATGGGTGGTGTCCTGCCATAGATAGTAGCTGGTCCTTCCTGCCCCTCGCTTCTTAGGGCTGCTGTAGTGATGCTAGTGGGTAGCTCCTTGGAGCTCGTTGCTGAATGGAGTATACTTCAGTTTACTGTCCAGGCCTTCCTGTAGAGGCTGCATAGACTCCAGGGTTTCAAGATAGTTCTAATGGACAGATTTTGTTGTCTAGTTAGGGAATTAGAATCCTGGCACTTCATACCATTAAATGTGCCAGATTCCCTGGCATCCACTTTTTCTCAGATACCTCACATTTGTTTTACAGTTTGGACATTCTCTGCCTTCACATGATGTTGAAGATGAGGTCTTGCATGAAGTGACTCCTTACTGCTTTGGGAAGAAATTCTGATACATTGCTTCCTACTCACTCACCATTATACTCTCTATCTACATGCTTTAGAATTTACTCTTTAAACATGAGTTTTATTGTTCAATGAATGTTTGTGTCTTTATTTAGGAAATGCATTTCTAAATAAGTATATATTTTTAAATATACTTTTTAAGATTTTGTCCTCTTGTGTGTGTACTTTTTAAAAGTCACTTTGAGGAACCAATTTTAAAACTGAAGCTTTCCTTAGTAGGTGTGAGCTATACAGGAAGATTAGTTCCTCCTGATGAGAGAAACACAGAAAGAGGAGTAAGACATATTCTTGCTCATTACAGTCTGTGTGGGGGTGTTTTGTGAGGAAAGTTTTTACTGTCTCTCAGCAAGTGGAGGTCAGGATGCTACTTAATATTCTGCAATGTAGAGGACAGTCCCATACAACAGAGAATTATCTGGCCCAGGGTGTCAGCTGCTACTAAGAAATTCTGACCTATATCCTGACTTTATTTACTGACATAATTATATAACATTGGGTGGTTAACACCCAAGAGTAGCACAGGTTATACTCCATTTTCATTCAGCTTGTATAAGTTTTAACTATTTCTTGAATTCCTTATTCTTTATAAAACAATGGCTATTACTTTTGTGTGTCCATTCTATATATGCTTCTTCACTGAAGGGTTTTAAAAGATGGTATGCCATCAGCAAGTACAGGCAGTTTTTTTTTTTAACTCCTCTAATTTATTTGTCTGATTACAATAATTAATATTTCCTCAAAGGTGAATAGTAGGGAAAATGGATATACTTGCCTAGAGTCTCTTCATTAAATACACATAGACTCTTCATTAAATAAGGTATTAGCTTTAGGACTAAAGTATTTTAATTTTATCATGTCATGGAGATATTCACATCTTATTTGTGCTTATTATCTGTGTGACACAGATTTTTATTGAAGGTTTTCTTGACATCCTTAGATATATACTTTCCCCTTAAATACATAGAATGTACTTGTGTACTGTATAGTGACATTTTAGTAAATGATAAGCTGCATATACAATAATGGCCCCATAAGAGTACAGTGGAGCTGAAAATGAACTGTTACCTTGTGACATTGTAGCCATTAAAAGTTAATAGAGTGCCCTGAAGAGATGGATAGGCAGTTAAGAATACTTGTTGCTCTTGCAGAGGACCTGGGTTTGTTTCCGGGCACTCACACTGTGGTTCACAATCACCATAACTGTAGTTCAAGGGGTTCCAATGCCCTTTTCTGACTGTTGCAGGCAATTAGCACATGTGGTATACATACATAAATACGAGCAATACACATATAAAGGAAACAGTAATTTAAAAAAAATTAAACAACAGAATGCAAGCTGGTCAAAGTGGTGTACTCCTTTAATCCTAGCACTCAAGAGGGAGAAGCATGTTGATCCCTATGAGTTCAAGGTTAGCCTGCTCTCTACACTGAGTTCCAGGCCAACCAGAGTTATACAGTGAGGCCCTGCCTCAATAATGAATAAATAAAACTTAACAGAATGTATTATTCATGTGTTTGTAACAATGCTGATGTAATCAAACCTGTACTGCTAATAGTATACAAATATAGCACTAGAATTATATACAGTACATAATATTTGATAACAGCCATAAGTGATTCTATTTCTGGTTCATGACTACTGTGCTTTATATTTGAATACATTGTATTAAAATATACTTGTGCTTATAGAAAGAAAGATTAAGGAGGCTATGTTCTACTAGCAGCAGCCCCATATGTCTCATGTCTACCATATCTCTTGATTGATTGCATCAAGGTGGCTGATCTCTACCATCTAGATTTGGGTCAAGTATCCTCTGTGATGCTTACATAATGATGCCCTCACTTAAGGCCACATTTCTCAGAGCACATCTCTGTCATTTAATGATGCGTTGCTGTATCTTGTAGTAAGTGCTATAATAAGAGGAAGGGTGTGGATTATTAATTAGACTCAGTCAGGAAAAGATGCAACAGAGGGGTTATTTGCATTGAACTGGAAGGCCACTAAGGATTCTGATATGTAGAAAAGGGGAAGTAAGATATTTAAAAAAAGAATGTCAAAAATACCCTAATTTATGAGTCCATCATAGGCTTTGGATACCAGACTGCATTTCCCAATTCATACTCTAATCCCTCTATTGGTTACTTTTAACTCTTACCTCCTTACATGAGCTTTGTTCAGTCCATTGTTTGACTCTCATCCACTATTTTATGAAGTGCTATTTTCCATTTTCCTTCTTGTTAGTATCTTTAGGCATATAGTATTTATTTAGGTATCATTAATAGTCTTCCTATAAATTTAGCTAATCATACCCACTGGCAATTTTTTTTCTTCCAGGATGCAACAGCAGTCTTCAAACCACAAAATCAACTCAAACTAAAGATTCATCATTTCAGGGATTAATGAGGAAACAACTCAAAAGAGATGAGTCCTGGGACTTCACCTCAGGAAAATTCTGCAGAGCTGACAAGAGTTTTAAAAAGCAGGACAAAAATGAAAGCTTACAAATAATTTCAGTCACCCATACAAAAATCCTTACTGTAGATAAAAGCTGTAAGAAATTTGAATTTGGTCCAAACGTCAGCCTGAAGTCAGTTGGTAAGCAAAAGGTTTCTAGAGAAAAAACACAAAGAAATAGCCTCAAGGAAAATTCAAATTCACTTAATCAACCAAAACGCTATAAATGTAGTACTTGTGAGAAAGCTTTCATGCACAACTCATCCCTTCGAAAACATCTGAAAAACCATACTGGAGAGAGATTATTTCAATGTAAAGAATGTTTGAAAGCTTTCAGCCAAAGTTCTGCTCTTATTCAACATCAAAGAACTCATACTGGAGAGAAACCCTACATATGTAAAGAATGTGGGAAAGCCTTCAGCCATAGTGCTTCCCTTTGTAAGCACCTAAGAACTCATACTTTGGAGAAATCTTATACATGCAAAGAATGTGGAAAATCCTTTAGCAGAAGGTCTGGCCTTTTTTTGCATCAAAAAATCCATGCCCGCGAAAATCCTCATAAATATAACCCAGGTAGGAAAGCATCCACTTCTCTTTCAGGATGTCAGAGAATTCATTCCAGAAAAAAGACCTACTTGTGTAATGAATGTGGCAACACCTTTAAGTCTAGCTCATCCCTTCGTTACCATCAGAGAATCCACACCGGAGAGAAACCTTTCAAATGCAGCGAATGTGGCAGAGCCTTCAGTCAGAGCGCATCACTTATTCAACATGAAAGAATTCACACTGGAGAAAGGCCCTACAGATGTAATGAATGTGGAAAAGGCTTCACTTCTATTTCAAGACTCAATAGACACCGAATAATTCACACTGGGGAGAAACTGTATAATTGTAATGAATGTGGCAAAGCCTTAAGTTCCCATTCAACTCTTATTATTCACGAGAGAATTCACACTGGAGAGAAACCATGTAAATGTAAAGTTTGTGGGAAAGCCTTCAGACAAAGTTCAGCTCTGATCCAACATCAGAGAATGCATACTGGAGAAAGACCTTATAAGTGTAATGAGTGTGGGAAAACATTCAGGTGTAACTCATCCCTCAGTAACCATCAGCGAATTCATACTGGAGAGAAACCTTATCAGTGTATAGAATGTGGAATGTCATTTGGCCAAAGTGCAGCTCTTATTCAACATCAGAGGATTCATACAGGAGAGAAGCCCTTTAAATGTAACACCTGTGGGAAGAGTTTTAGACAAAGCTCCTCCCTTATTGCACATCAGCGAATTCATACCGGAGAGAAACCCTATGAATGTAGTGCATGTGGGAAGCTCTTCAGTCAGAGATCCTCCCTTACCAATCATTATAAAATTCATATTGAAGAGGACTCTTTGAGCACAGATTTGCATGAGTAAAAGCAATTAACCAAAGTTCCTCAGAGAATATATACTTCATATTGACTTAATATAGTGAATATGAGGAACTTTCAATTTAGGCCTATGAGATTAAAATTACAAGGATAAACATTGGTTATGTAATAATAAATGAGAAAAATTTCCTACCTTTCAGTCACTTTTTAAGATCAGATACTTTGCAGTTGCAGATATTAACATGGGCTGTTTATATGGTAAAATGAACACTTTTATTTTGTCTGCATAATATATAATATATGCAATATATAAACACTAGAAAAGTCTGAGTTCAGGAGTGCTGTGCTTTTGTTATTAGCAAAAGGAACATCAGCTATTAGCATATTTACTATAACTAATATTTTAATAGTAAATAAATTATATGCATTTTTGAAGCAAGGGACCAAATTTAAAAAAAAAAAAAAACTACCTCACAGTGTCTGAAATTTCCCTTTTCCTACGCTGTTGTCAAACTGCATGATTTTTATTAAAGAGAAAAAATTTCTCTTAAATTTTTGTGCTTCTAATTTTCTAACTTTCCTACAAACCTCCCACACTTAATATACATATTCTAATTTTGTGCTGTGAATTATTTTCCTTCATTGCCTTAAATCATTCATTATTAAGCCATGTTCTGAATGGTAATATTAAATACTTGTTGTAGTTATGTTGGAGCAAACAGGCTAGCTAAACTTGCCAAAATGAGCTGTGAGAGCACTATTAAGGAAGACATCTGACATGAACCGATTCCCACACGCACACTGTAAATGGAGGCTTTTCTGTCCCACCCAGTCCAGAAGCCACTTTTAAAATCATTCAGAGGCTTAATATTAATTATAAACTGTTTGTCCAATTGCTCGGGCTTATTACTAACTAGCTCTTACAACTTAAATGAACCCATTTCTTTAATCTGTATTTTGTCATGTGTCTCATGGCTTTGCCGGCGTTCTAATACATCTTGCTCCTCCAGTGGCTAGCTGACCTCTCCTCTCAACTCCACCCTTCTTCCCTCTGTATCTCTGCTTGGATTTCCCGCCTGGCTCTATCCTGCCTTGTTATAGGCCAAAGCAGCTTTATTAACCAATGGTAATAAAACATTCACAGTGTACAGAAAGACATCCCACAGCAGCACACCATACACATGAACCCCCAAACATACCCACCACACACATACATAGGACAAAATTACATTTTCCAGGGCTAATATATAGACATAATTGATTTTTATATATTTGTCTTATATAAGTAACCTAGTTAATTTATGTGTGCATACCAATTTCTAATAGGGTATTTGTAGATTCTTTGCATTCATAATCATGTTATCTACAAATACCATTTTTTTCCTCTTCTAATCACTGTCTTATTTTTCTTACAGTGTGGCACTACCTAATATATCATTTTAGTTTTTCTCATCTGATCACAGTCTTTTATTTTTTTATTTATAGCACTGTACAACATGGCGCCATACAGTGAACATAATAATACTTTCCTATTTAATATACGAGCTTCAGTTTGTGGATGCTTGTTCTGAAACTGACTGAACAGCTCTTTTGCTGTGAGTTTTATCATAAAAAAGGAATAGCATTTTGTTATATACACTTTCCACATTGGCTAAACATGATAGTTTTTTTCTTCATTGTTTTAAGAATAACACTGTTTCTGATTCCCACCACTACCAGGGTAGTGCTATAACAGCCCAGGCTGGCCTAGACATCAACTATGTAGCTATCTTCATGTTTCAGCCTCCTAGGTGTTAGATTACAGGCATGCACAATTGCACCCAGAACTGTCCTAATTTTGATGGTGTATGAATGAAATAAATCCTTATTGGCCGTGCTGTATCATAATCTGTGTGCTTGTGTTTAAGTCAGATTTCTTCCTTAGTAAGTAGAAGCCCAACTGAAGTGTGGGGCATTTACCCACCAATCCCACAGCTCCCCAGAGTTTTCTTCAGTGTAGGCAGCAGGAAATAGTAGATAAAAGGATTTATATTGCGGAGATAAACAGAAAATAAAGGGTAGCCTCAAGAGGGCCTGGAACCTTTTCCAACGGCCTCAACTGTCTCTGCTCCAGGGTATTTATAGAGACACCCAAGGGGTGGGGCAAGAGACCTCCCCCCAGCCCAGCCAAGTGCAGACCATCTCAGACACCTACACTCAGACCCTTGGCCCTAATCATCCTCTATGCGGACCTGCTGGGTAAAGCCACAAGGAACCTGAAAACAGGCTCCCACAGGCCCCCCTTTCTTAATATATAAAAAATAACATTATTAATGGCTTACAGCAATCTCCATAGCTGTTACACCTCCCAGTATGGGAGTAGAGGATGATAAAGATGGCATTTCTTTTTTGAATTAGGTCAAGGTGACTACAGCAGTCTTTAGCTGCATCAAGCCCTCTTTAAACCAAAAACTCTTAAGGTGACGACAAACTTAAAGAATCCCTTAGCTTCATCATTACTATTAGCAGATTAACATAAATATTGCTATACATAGTCACAATTCTCTCAATCTTACATCTCAAAGCAAACTCTTAATAAAAATCATTTGAATTAACATATATGGTGCTATATATAGTTAATGATTTTCTCAGTCTTACAACTTTAACTCTTAATCATTTGAATTTTCTTGCTAACAGAACATAGGAAAAACTTCTGATGTATTCACATCAAACTTAAATATTTCCCTAACTCCACAAAACCAGGGTGCATTAATACCAATTGGTTAAAAATAATTCAACCTTAATTCACTCATAACTCCTCCTTTTCTTTATAATTTTTTAAACAAAATCTCAAACCTAGTTAGAATAAACCCAAACTTACCCAAAAGCAGTTTCTTAATAAAACTGTTTACACTTTAAAAGTAGTCTTTTAATATACCCCATTTGCATTTCTTACTAAAAAAAACATGACATTAATCCACTCAAAATTTTTTAAATTAAATAGACTAAGGAATATTAACTCTTCCTTTTCTTTATAATTTTTTTAAGCAAAATTTCAAGCCTAGTTAGAAAACCCAAACTTTTCTGTTTAAACAGTTCCATTTGTAACACAAAACCAGTTCCATAAGTAATTCCATTTTTACATAAACAGTTCCATTTTTAACACAGAAAAATTCATGAATCACCAGCATATATGCATACACAAAATTGCATCTTGAGTCTAGGTAGAAACAATAAGTTTCTTCATTTAAACAGTTCCATTTTTAACACAATTCCAGAAAAGAGTTCCATTTTTAACACAATTCCAGAAAACAGTTCCCAGGTCATTACTATAAGCAAATTCAAAGTTGTCCCATTGCAACAAAATCACTATTGTTCATTTAATTTCTTAAGTCCCAAAATCCAAATAAATTCTGGTGTCAGCCTTCCAAATTTTAAGAAATCCATAACCAAAACCTTTTAGTTTTATCTCATTTTTTTAAGTTCAAAAAGTTCAAAAAAATGTAAATTCTGGTATCAGACTTTCACTTCCAAATATGAAGAGGCATTTTACAACCAAAACTTTTTGCAGTTAACAATTTTAGTTCAAACAAGCGTCTCTGCAACGTTCATTCTCAAGCCAGAGGCCTTTTTAGTTACAGTAATATTTTAAAATGCACCATTTTTGCTGTTAGCTCAGGTTTTTCTGTGTTGCGTTGATTTTCCACTGATCTCAGCTGCGGATGCCTTGTGCTGGTTCTGGCGTCCACCATTCTTAGCTTCTTAGCGGCTTCTGGAGCTTTTGAAACCATTCACTGCCTACTTTACAGTCTACTAGGACACTACCTTCTGTGTCTCAGGTTCCTTCACCATATACATTAACAATAGACTCACACTTAACATTTACATTTTACAAACTCACATATAACATTTTTTTGCCTTGCAAAGCATTTAGACTCACATTCAATATTTACACTTTTTTACAAACTCACATATAACGTATTTACATCTACTTATTTATACTCCTTAACTATAGAAGTAGTTTAGCACATATGTTTATTTACTTCTTATATACTTCTTATATTCATTCCATCTTCTTATTTCTTATTTAAACTTACATTTACAAGTAGTATCTTTACTTCTTACAAACTCATTACTACATGTCTTAAGACTACCTTAGATACTTCTTGCAAGCTTATATTCTTAAAGGAACTCTATAGATCTATAGGGCTACCATTAGCTTAACTTAGCAAACACCTAAAGATTTCTTAACACAGATCTAACAAAACAGAATAATTTCATCTTTTTCTACTTCTTACTCTTAATTATCATCACTATCTCTATTAGAAAGATTCTCTTAACTAGACAGGAAGTACATATATCATTTCTAAAGTTTAGAGTTTATCGTCAGCTTTGCTATAACAACACTGGGATTTAGTGAGTGTAGTCATTATAGAGTTGTGATACTTGTTGCTAGGGGACTGTAACATTCTCGGGACGAAGCCACACTCCAAAGTTGCCAAGTTCTCTCAGCCGTTCTGGTACTGGCAGAGATGCACTGTCAGCGGTAAACGTTTTGTAACTAGAGGCTGTCCCTTCACCCAAATTCATAATAGCTCCCTAAGTGCTTCAATTCAGACAAACGTTTCTATTGCAGCAGTACTTTTGGTTTGTTCTACTGAAAAACTTTATGCTGAGCGTGAAATTACCGTATTTAGCTGCTGTAAAGCTCTTCGCAAAGTACTGCACAGCTATTAGGTGATATAAAGTATTTTTCTAAAGGTGCTAGTAAAACCAAAAGCAGCACAGCTCCTAACTCTATTTCCTAACTGTTTGCATTAACCAGTGACAAAACCTCAGAAACACTAATTGAGCCACTTTCATTCTGGTTCCTTTATAGGAACATCATTGGAACTGACCCTTCCTTAGTTCCACGCTCCTTACCAGACACTCCAGTAACCACCAAGCTCCATTCTCCTCTTGTGAAAAAACACAAACATGTCCTTGACCCCAAATTAACACAGGATCGGGACCCTTCCATAATCCCGAGCAGGGATCTTTCCATTTCATTTGAGCAAAAGTTGCTTGGATGCCACTGTGCCAAAATCTTATCTGCGGCAGACTGCTCACAGACATCATATTCAAAAAGTTCAGAACAAAAAGAGCATGATTTAATGCATTATGTGGTGACTGAGGGTAAGTTTCTTCCTTTTTTATTTTTATTTTTTGAAGTTGTATTTTAAGACTGCTATGAGCCCTTTCCACAATACCTTGTCCCTGAGGATTATAAGGAATACCTGTTTTATGTATGATTTCCCATTGGGTACAAAATTGTTGAAATGCCTTACTACTTATATCCAGAAACATTATCAGTTTTAATAATTTTTGGTATACCCATATATGAAAAGCACTTCAAGCAGTGCATAATTACATGTTTTGTAGCTTCCCCAGGTTGTGCACTAGCCATTAAAAATCTTGAATGTCAATGGTCACATGTACATATTTTAATTTACCAAATTCTGCAATATGAGTAACATCCATTTGCCATAGATGACTGGGAAGAAGACCTCGAGAGTTTACCCCTAAGTGAGGGACAGAAAAATATTTTGGACATACCCCACATCATGTAACTATTTGACGAACTGCTTCTTTGGTAAGATTGAATTCCTTTCTTAAGCTTTTGCTATTTTGATGATGAAGAGCATGTGACTGTTGAGCCATTTCCACTTGGGATAATGCTACTATCTTTGTTAACTTATTAGCCATTGCTTTACCCTCAGCTAAAGGGCCAGGAAGTTTGGAGTGAGTGCTAATAGGGCCCATAAAGCATGACAGCTTTCTTTTGTGGCTAGCGTCTTGAATTTGTTGAAACAACATTTTGACTTGGTTGTTATTAGTGCCAATATAGGGAACAGTTTATATGACTTGAAGAGCTCTATAAATATATTGACTGTATATAAGTTCAATGATCTGTCTACAAGAACCTGAAAAACCATGTTCACTGCCCATAATTCCACTATCTGTGCAGAAGCTGGGGTTGTTTGTACTACATAACTTTTTCCATTAATACCATAAGGAGCCTTTCCATTAGAAGATCCATCAGTGAAAACTAGCACAGCATCTTCTATGGGGTCTTTCATAACGATTTTAGGAAATACAAAGCAATGCATTTGAATGAATTGCAATAATGGATCAGCTGGGAATTATCAATTTGGCCTGAAAACTGAGAAAAAGCAATTGCCCAAGAATCACTGTTTGGAAAAAGCCAATCAACTTGTTGCTTTGTAAAAGGAACACTAATTACCATAGGTTCTTTACCAAAATAACATCTAGATTCAATTCTGCTTTTTTGTACCAAGCAAGCTACAGACTCATAGTATGGATTTAACGCTCTGGCTGGTGAAACAGGAAGATGTAGCCATACGAGAGGATTGTTTCACAATAATACTGCTGTGGGAGTATATCTAGTGGGCAAAATATATGCATACCAAGGTAGGGCATAATTAATGTAATATACTTGCTGGTTTTGAATAGCCTTTCAACTTGAAGAACTTGTCTACCTTTTTCAGTTAACTCTCTAGGTGAATTAGGGTCATTATCTCCTTTTAAAATATCACTTAAAGGTTTCAAATCACCAGTAAATACTTTTAAATAAGGGCACAACCATTAAATCTCCCCCAATAATTTTTGAAAATCATTTAAAGTTTTTAGCTCATCCTTTCTTATTTCCAATTTTTGAGGATTTATCACCTTAGGGTGATAGATGTCCTAGATACTGAAAAGTCGAGTGTCTTTGCACTTTCTCTGGAGCGATAATTAACCCTGCACAGGTAAGACAGTGCTGAAGCCGTCCAAAAGTGTCAAGCAAAATTTTTTCGTCTTTATGCGTAAGCAAAATATCATCCATGTAATGAATTATATAAGCCTGTTGAACTTGCTCTCTAACTCTGGATAGCTTGAGCTACGAATTTCTGACACAGTGTTGGGCTATTGACCATTCCTTGGGGCAAAACTTTCCAGTGGAATCTTTTCATGGGTTCTTTAAAGTTGACTGAGGGAACACTAAATGCAAATCTTTGACAGTCTTGGGGAGCTAAAGGAATGGTATAAAAACAATCCTTCAAATCCAAAATAATTTTATACGTATTTTCTGGTATAGCAGTAGGGATAGGCAATCCAGGCTGCAAAGCTCCCATTGGTTGTATGGTTTCATTAATCTTTCTCAAATCCTGTAATAATCTCCATTTCCCTGACTTCTTTTTGATGAGGAAAACGGGAGAATTCCAGGGAGAATTAGAAGGTTCAATGTGACCACTATCTAGCTGCTCCTGTACTAACTGCTGGACAGCCTGTATTTTTTCTTCTGTTCGGGGCCATTGATCTATTCACACAGGCTGATCAAATTTCCAGGTTATAGGATCTGCATGGAGTACAGGCTGCTCAATGACCCTTCCTAAAAATACTCCATACCTTCCTTATTCATTTTTTCTTTAGGAGTTAAAGATGACATTTCCATTAACTTTTGGTCAGGAACTTCTTGTTCATAGATAGTTGTATCGGGACTATATAAGTATACTCCCATACGGCTCATAACATCTCGACCCCACAAATTTACCGGCAAGTGAGGGACAATGTATGGCTGAAAAGTCCCTTCATGACCCTCCTCATCTCTCCAGGAGAGCTCATCGCTGCTCTGCTCGGGACACTGAGTTTGGCCAATCCCTTGCAGCTGTGTAACAGTCTCCATTTTTGGGCCACATAGCAGGCCACTGACTAGCAGATATAACAGATAAATCTGCGCCTGTATCTAAAAGACCCGAGAAATTTTTCCCATTTATGACTAATGTAAGTTCTGAACGTTGTGGTCCTATGGCTTGTAGCTAATAGGCATCTGACAAACTGAATCCAGCCTCTCCTCTCTTATCTCTTTTAATTGGATTTTTTGTTTGTATTTGAGAAGTTAAGATTAACTGTGCAAGTCTCTGACCAATCTTTATTACTGAAATTCTTGTGGGTGAATGAGTTATCACCTTAATTTCTCCCATATAATCAGCATCAATCACTCCAGGGGCAACTAGAATTCCTTGCATGGTAGTACTACTTCTGCCCAACAATAACCCCACAGAGCCCTGTGGCAAAGATCCATAAACACCTGTAGGAAGGCTTGCGTTCCCATTTCAGGGGTCAAAACTGTATAGATGGAAGAACTGAGGTCTAATCCAGCACTACCTGGTGTTGCTCTATAGAGGTCTTGAATATATTTCTTTGCCAGAGGATTGACTGCTGAATTACTTCAAAGGTCTATTTTGTCGGGGCCTGGGGTGGGCTCCTCCATCCGTTTCCCTGAAACGGACTCTTCTGGGTATTTGCCTTTGATGTGCATTCGATAGCCTGGTGTTTCCCTCTCTTACACCTTGGGCATAACCCAGGCTCTCTATTTGATCTGAAGCCCCTTCTCTTGCCAGGATAACTTCTAATATAATGTCCCATCTGTCCACACCCCAAACAACTTCGAGGAGGTCCAATATCTTTCCCTTGTCTGGAATTAGGGTGTCTTTGCTGGTACAGAACATCCCTAACTGTTTTTCCTTGTAATGCTGTGGCCATGACTATCCCTTGATTGTATGATGGTCCTACATCAGAACAAAGTTGGATATAGTCAGAAATGTTTCTCTTTTTTCTAAAAGGGCATATCATGGCCTGACATGCCGAATTGGCGTTTTCATATTCAAGTTGTTTTACAAGTAAAAGTCCAGCTTCTGGATCTCTAATCTGCTAGCCGTTTGCATTAATCTGGAAACAAAATCTTGAAATAACTCATCAGGCCCTTGTCTTTATCTTAGATCCTCAGTTTGTCTTCCTGATGATGAAAGCGTATTCCAAGCTCTTTTGGCAGCGGCCTGAACCTGAGCATACACGGCTATATCAAAGTTTAACTGTTGACCTGTCTCTCGATAAGGGCCTTCCCCAGCGAGCATATCAAAGGTGATAGGAATCTGTTGTGCCGGATTTATTTCAGCTGTGGCCTGACACTGTTCCACGAACTCACTTTTCCACAGCAGATAGTCACCTCCAGATAGACATGCTTGGGCCATTTGTTTCCAATCACCCGGGGGCAAAACTTCTAAAGCCAGGCTTTCTAACAATGCTGTTGTGAAAGGAGCAGTCGGGCCATATTGACTACGTGCTGTTCTTAACTCCTTAAGCTGTTTGAAAGGAATGGGAACATGCACTCTTATATTACCCTGGCGGTCCCGCTCTTCCAGGACAGGGAACACTTGAAAGCCTTGAATTTCTTCCCCCTTACTAGCAGCTTCCCGGAGGCTAGCTTGAAGAGGAGATGTAGCTTTGACAGAGAGGGTTCGCATTGCCTCAGAGGATCTCTGTGCTATGGCAATTACAGGTGGCTTTTCCATTCTAAAAGACGCCTCCCCAGGTGAGCCTAGTTCCACCCCTACAGAGGGAAGAGGAGAGACTTGGAGAGTTTCTATTTTTTGAGTGAGAGAAGTTACTAGGCTTTTCAAGTTTTTCAGTTCCTCCCTTGTCTTATTCCAAGATTTTTGTTCCTTAAACTTAGCGTCATGGCCAAGAGAAACCAGACCCTGTTTAAACGGTGCTGTACAAGGGTTTTCAGGTTCTGCTGGTGGAGCAGAGGGTTTTGTCTCCGCCTCATCTGCCTTAGGGAAGGACCCCTCCTGCTTTTCAGAGTTAGGATCTAAATTATCCCAGAGTAATGCCCATAGGCCAAGGGCTTCCTCGGGAATATTTTCTGGCCTGTGTTTTTCATAGTATTTTTGCATTTCAACTCCAGTTCTCTCCCAGGAATCCTCATTCAGCTTCCCATATTCAGGAAACCAGGGATACAATTCCTCTACAAACTGTAAGAACCTCTCTACGTGTTGTAGTTCCACCTTAACGCCTTTGTTTTTTAGTCTTTCTGCAAGTGACTCTTCAAAGATTTGCTTACTATTTTCCTGCCCCATTTTGATCAAGAGGTCTTTTTCTTAAAGTGACTCACAGGTAATTCTCACACTAATATCTCCGGGTGATTCTACCTGTCCTTCTGAGAGAGAAAGAGGCTTTAGTTTTTAAGTTTTTTAAGAGAAAGATTAAGGCTTTTTAGAGAGATTTTTTTCCCCCAAGTTTTTCAAGAAAAGCTTTAGTTTAAGAGAAAGATTTTTTTCCCCAAAAGAGAAAGACCAACTTTTCCCAAAACTTTTGAACTTTAACCTTTTTGGCTTCTTACATCCGCATTTTTGCCTCAGGGAGAAACCACTTTCTCCTGCCACTTGGATTTAGCATTTCAGCTGTCCCTAGGCCAAAAGCTTCCATAGGAAACTTTTTCTTCCCCATAAGCTCAAAGAAGAGCTTTTTTTTACTACCCATAAAGCTCAAAGAAAGATTTTTCCCCAGTTTGCATTCATAGCCCCCAAAGTGAGAAAATTGAAGTTTTTCTGTTTAGTTGCCTTACTTTTTTCTACACGATCTTACACTTCTAAGTTTTTCCTTATATTACTACCCTATACCTTATAGTTATTTTTCACAGATAGAAATTGAGAAAAGGATAGAAGATAGAAAATTTTGACAGGAGAATTTCGCACTGCAGCACCGGACATCCTTCCAGTCAATTTTCCTTTTCTCTTGAGGATAAACCCCTGCCCCTCAATAATATATATATATATATTTTCCATAACACTGGCATGCCACTTTCCACTGGCAGGGTTGACTCACACTTTTGCCAAAAACTCTGTAATAAAACTATTATTTTCCTTTGTCTTTAGTCTCCCTTTTTTTCTTTTTCTTTTTTCTTTAGTCCCTGTTCATGGCGCCATTCTGTGGGGCATTTACCCACCAACCCCACAGCTCCCCAGAGTTTTCTTGAGTGTGGGAAGCAGGAAATATTAGATAGGATTTATATTGCAGAGATAAACAGATAGAAAATAAAAGATAGCCTTGAGAGAGCCTGAAACCTTTTCCAACAGGCCCCGACTGTCTCTGCCCCAGGGTATTTATAGAGACACCAAGGGGTGGCGCAAAAGACCTCCTCCTAGCCCAGCCAAGTGCAGACCATTTTGGACACCTGCACTCAGGCCCATAGCCCTAATCATCCTCTATGTGGACCTGCTGGGTAAAGCCATGAGGAACCTGAAAACGGGCTCCCCCAATGAAGTAACCAAGATTATCTTCTAAGAACTTAGAGCAGAAAGAAAGTATACTTTTTTATTTTATGTATGTGAGTATTTTACCTGCATGTATGTAAGTGTACCCTGTGTGCAGTTTCCAAGGTGATCAGAAGAGGACATCTGAAAACCTAGAACTAGAGTTATAACAATTGCAAGCTGCCATCTGGGTGCTGGGAACTGTTGTGGGATAATCTTTTTGTACACCATGAAGATGTGTCTCTGCCCAGGCACCTTCTGATTGATTTAATAAAGAGCTGAATAGCCAATAGCTAGGTAAGAGAGGATAAGCAGGACTTCCAGAGAGAAACAGGAATTCTGGGTGGAATCTGAAGTGTGGAAAATTCACTAGCGAGACACTGGGGGTGAGGGTGGGGGCCTCAGATATACAGTATGGAGGGGAGGTAATGAGTGACATGGCGAACATAGATTAATATGAACAGGTTAATGTTGGACCCCAAAGTTTAGGGTCTCAAGTGGGTGCCCCAAGAACCCAGACTCCAGTCCAGTTGATGCATTAGCAGGAGGATTTATTAAGCTTCTATATAGAAGGGCAAACTCTGCTCCTAAGAGCAAGAGCTGCATCTTACTGCAGCCACATGGGGGTTTTTTAAAGGAAAAACCCACAAAAGCCATAAGATTACAATTCCCATACAATTTTGTTTCACAAGATCATGGTCTGATCACAGAGTGATCACAGAGGGGGTACAGTTACGTCAACAGGTACATTTTTCCTGAAACCTCAAGGGGGGATATCAGGGAGGGAGTGAAGTTTACACAAAGGTCACAGTGGTCCTTCCTGGAACACCTGCAACTATCCCAGTCACAGTTGAGCGCATCTCTTAGCAGAAATCTTTTTACATTGTTATATGGTTGCAGGGGAGACTGAACAATGGCTAAGTCAGCTTGCTCTTGGAACTAGATTTTTAGTTTCTCATTTCCTGGTGCTTGAAGTTTCTCCTTTCCTGAGGCTTGGGGGTGTAAGCCTGAAGGGCTAGGGTCTTTCAGTTAAGTATAAGAACTAGCTGGGAACAAGTCTAAGCTAAGGCCAAGCTTTCATAATTAAGAAGTCTCCCTGTCATTACTTGGGAGCTGGTGGTCCAGAGAAAGTCCAACTACAGTGAACCAAATCCAGGTCTTCTGCAAAAGCAGCCAGTGCTCTTAATTGCTGAGACATTTCTCCAGCCTAAGAAATGTTTATCATCTGTATCTGCTTAATAGATGAAACAGTAACAACACCTGAACAGGAAAGGAAAACTGTAACTCCAGTTCCAGGGCATCTGATCTGACTCCCTTTCATGGCTTCTGCAGGCCTGCATCAGGCTTGCACATGGTACACATACAAACATATAGGCAAAACATCCATACACATAAAAGTAAAGAGTACTATCAAACAAACAAAACCAGAGGAAGTGTGGATCTAGCAGCCATAGGAACAGTGGAAAACAGCCTTCCTAGTGTAGAGGGTTCCTGCTCAAGGAAGTTAGTGTGTAACATGAATTCCTAAATGGTCTTATAATAAAAAACCCATTACCAGAGGTTGGGGTAAATGCTGAAAGATCAGAGAGACAAAGAAAAAAGCCACTGCCACATCTCACCTCGCCAATTCCACAAATCCTCTGAGTCCTCACCCAAAAGGCTCCAGCCGAAAAAGCCTCTAGCTGAAAGGGATGCTTCTGCCGAAAAAGCCTTTAGTTCCTGTCTCCTCATGCCTTATATACCTTTCTCTGCCCAGCCATCACTTCCTGGGATTAAAGATGTATGTGCTTCCCAGTACTGGTATTAAAGGTGTGTACCACCATTGCCTGGCTCTGTTTTCTCTCCTAGGCTGAGTCAATCTTATGTAGTCCAGGGTGGCTTTGAACTGATAGATCTCTGCCTCCTGAGTACTAGGATTAAAGGAGTGCGCCACCACTGTCTGGTCTCTATGTTTAATCTAGTGGCTTGTTCTGTTCTCTGATCTTCAGGTAAATTTTATTAGGGTATGCAATATATCACCACATTAGTGCTTGAAATCAAAGATGAAAGTTAGGCCATTGGAGATCTTGAGTGGTATCTATAGTTTAAGGCTATAAGAATTTGGATATGGTCATAAAAGATAAAATGGCTGATTTGAAGAACATCTGTGTCAGATTCCAGCTCCGACCTGTCAAACGGTTCTTGGGGGGAGGAGAAAAGAATGAAGAAGTATTAGCTAGAAATACAGACAGAGATAACAAGAAAGACAGACACACAGGATAGCTTTCTGAGGATCCTGGGTCAATACCCAATTGCCTCGAGTTTCATTCTAATGGACTTTTTATACACTACAAAGGGGAGAGGCAAAAGATCTCCCCCTTTCAAGATCAAAGCACAACATACAGCCAAGTGTAGACCCTTCCAAATACCTGGTAACCATGCCCTAGGCCAAATTATCCCATTATGCAGCCCTGCTGGGCAAAGCAAGCTCAGACTTTCTGATCTTGAGTAAGGCCTTACTAGGAAGCCTCTGTGGGCCCCCACACATCTGAAAGCAAACAGTTCAAAGATATTTATTGCTGGCTTGAAAAATTGCCTCTCATAGGTAGAAGTTTGGGAGTCTAGAAAAAAAAGTTCTTAATGAACAATAAAAATACTAGTTCTATTAGAGCTAGACAATTGTCCAGATATTTTCCTGTAGTCAGATCTTTTTGTCAGGACTGCCAGCTCCCCAATAATGATGTGGAGACTTATTT